>NC_056743.1:757417211-757489711 GCF_019279795.1 Protopterus annectens | reverse complement strand
AAAAAATGAACTGATAATTAAAGTTATGAAGCTGCTGCCTGTCCAATACTGTCCTATAATTGTGAGACTTCAGAGGTCTGATCTTAAATCACACAGAACAGACTAAGAAAAAACATCATATGTCCAATAGCAAAGGCTTATCTCCATTATTATTCTCCAATATAATGGCCAAGGTAATTTCTGAAAGTGTAACATAAAGCTTTTCAGATGTACTTTGAAGGAGTATACATCATATTCAGTACATCTGATTAGACTTAATTTTTGCCCTGTATCTAATATAGTAGAGTGATTAGTGTTTCCTCTGACTCTGAGGAGTTTCTGCTGAACAACAGAGCAAAAGCACTCAAAAAGTGACTTTTCTTCCTTGGCTGGTGTTCATTTCAGTGTTCGTTTCATTCTGTTGTTTAAAGCTTATACCAAGCAGAACAAGTTTTTTTTAATGTGGCAGAATGAATTGGAAATCTTAAAAGAAGCAATGACCTACATAGTGAAACCAACTTCTGCTGAGCATAATATTGTACATATCTTCTCATATCACTTTTCAAATATGGAAAGAGCAAATTAACTTGAATTTTGAGCCCACTGAATCAAAAGGGGTTTATATCCTACATGTTGGAGATTGGCTTTCCTGCTAGGTTTTCCCAAATGTTTTGCTGGCTTTCCTGCTAGGTTTTCCCAAATGCTTTCCTGTTAGTAGTCTATAATCATTTGTATTGCCTCCCTTCCATATAAAAAGGCAGTAAAAGCAGTCTAAAATATGCAACCACAATACATACTTCTGACTATTATATTTCAGCCAAGTATCATAAGCAAACCAAAGTATCAGTTATGATCTTGAAACTGAAAATGCACTCACAGGAATGTGCTACTGGTGACTCTAGGTGTGATGAAAATGCCATGCTGGTCAACATGTTTTGTCTTTCTGCTTAGACAGGTCAACATGTAATATGTAAAAATGTCACTTGAAAAGTAACATGGCTTTGTAGCAACTGGCTATAGCATCCCCTTGTGCTTAAATCCAGGATGAAGTCATATTTAAGAGAAGACTAGAAAATGTTCACCATTAAAAGTAAGTTCATTTTTAGAAACAACAACAAAAAAAAAATAGTCTGTATAAAAGTTAATTAAGAACATTTAGCCCAACTCCATTTTATTCTGTTGGCTCCTGAAATATTTCCTAATGAATAATTCAATTTAATTGTAAGCATTTCTTACCAAGGCAACTTCACAAGATTCTGTACTGTAAAGACAAGAAAAATAGAAAAAAGAATCCTTCCCATAAGTCTGAGAAAGGCATTTTCTAACATACCACAACCAGCCAAACTCCATTCTACCTGCAACACAATCACATCACTCAAGTGTTTTTCCCCAACTTTTATTTCCCAGTTTTAACAAATCAAAATATCATGCCAGCCTACCCATTCTGTTCTAAAATAATACACAAGATCATGCATAAAAGGGAAGAACAGTGTATCAAATGATATCCATAAGCCAAAGCAAATTTGGATGCGACAGCCAGTTGTGCTACCTCATTACAAATGCATGAGCGAGGGAGATTCTGTTATTAGAAAAACATATGCAAATACAGCATATTTCATTTACGTGAACAAGTCCCTAGCATTGTGAAATCAAGTATTCTTTCAAAACACAATCACCACTCATTTCCCCCTATTAAATCAAAGATACCATGACCATTAAATTTGCACTAAAAGCATTAATAAAAACCAAGACACAGTGAAATGACACAACTAAGATGTGTATACAAACACAATAACAGAGTTAAAACCAATTTATATGTAGATATCTAGCATTGTCTTAGCCAAAATACTAGAATGTTTATAATATCTTAAAACCACAGTCTGCGTTTTATTATTATTATTATTATATAGCATAAACTAACTTCACTTAAATAGCCCACTAAATAAGACTGGCCTCAAAATTTCTGTCAAGAATAAATGCAGTAGTTAATTTAATCCCTTTCACTGTGGTTATTTTTGAAACAAACAGATATTAGCAATGAGGCAAGAACAATAAATATAACAATGTTTAAAAGGAAATGGCAGCTTGCCATGAGAAGGAAAAGGTTTGTTTCTAATGTGAGTTACTATTTCCATTTTTTTTTTGATTGGACTACTCTACAGCCAGAAGAAAGGGGCATTTCTTGTGAAGAACTAAACTAAGAAGGGGCAAAGCTTTTTGCTTCCTGAACTGTATTAAAAATCATTTCACCTGTAGAATAGAATATATCTTGAGCCTTGTTGGAAATAAAAGATGAGGATTTGATATTAAGTTTGATGATTGGTCACAATTCCTTTTTTCCAATGCCTTAGCAGCAAAGTCATTGTCAAATCATATAATGTTCCCATCCATTTCTAGTGATGCTTTGGACCAAGACTTTATCACAAGTTCTTTATCCAAAAGAGAGAGTAAATTTTCATGACTATGGATCTTGGAGTAGCATTTGGGTTGGTAGAAATGGGTTTCCAGGCTGACTGAAGGAAGTAAAAACCTTCTTCTAAATCTATTTGAAAAACATGCGATGCAAGAAATGAGACCATATTCTCTCCCTCCGATTTTCAGGAACTCTAAATACTCTTACATCCAAGTCATGCAATATAGTTTCCATCTCCTTTGTTAAAATGTTGATTCTCATATTATTTATCATCTCAGATTAGTTATAACTATTATCCTGTAACATATCAAGGCTTGACTGGAAGATGACATTTTTAAGTTATTTCTTGTAGAGAAATTAAAACTTGATGGAATCCTTTTTTTTTGTACTCACCTCCACTGTAGTAGTTCTGGATGAACTCATATGCGATTTTTGGGTATAAGTTATAAGAAGAGGAGTCTGTCTAAACTTTTAGTCTATCAAATTTAAACTCACCAAACTTCACTATCGTGCTTGAGATGTTAAACCTAGCAATGCTTTATATTTCTCTTTGCTCTCAGAGTTTTAAGATGATAACTATAGAGCATACCAAAGAAGCCATTACACTGCCACCATTATGGCTCAAACTCTCAGAAGGTACTTTTCAAGGTTCAGCTAAAGATAAAAATTCTTTAACAAGACATGGCCTTTTGGGCTTCTGCCTAAAAGGAAGGGAGCTTGAAATAGGATATGATCAGACTTCCTGAAATGATTATTAAGACTGAAAATGTTAGAATTCTCTGCTGAATGCTAAAAATGTAGTTAAGGTACACAGCAAGGATGTTATACCCTTTCCATCTTAAAGCAAGATGGCATGGGGAAAGCATGTTAATTATCAACCTTTTTATTCAGAAATTTAAGGGCAAGTTGCATTTTAAGAAAAGCTGAGGTGGATTTTAGAATGGAACTAAACCAAAGATCAAGGTCAGACAATGATATAGGAAACTGGAAGCAAGCTACAATAAGCTTCCTCTCATATAACTGGCATAGTATTATTATAGTAGCTTAGATTATATGAACAGCAAGGTTTACCGTTGAAACCTGGAAACTGCATTGTCTGATGAAAGAGTCACACCAAAATGTGGAAATATGATGTCCAACAGGCAACACATCAAAACTTTTATAGCCACCAATGGTAGTTGGACTCATTTTGACATAGCTTTAGGTGACATCAGTCACCCAAGCTATGCAGCTTAACTTATAATTAGGACTGTCAAGTCAGCAGCACACTGCTTTTACTGTTATGCAGGGAGGGCAACCCCGCCCTGCACCCCCACACACCCTGCAAATTATATATACCAACTCAGAGATCACCCTACAGTGAGGAAATGGGTAAATTCCCTGTTCCTCACTGTACCGTGATCTCCACTCACAATACTGAACTCAAGACTACCAAATTACACTGCACATTTGGTATTGTGTATTCGCAGTAGTCCAGTTCAGTATTGTGCCTCTTTGGAACGTGCTTTTCAAACACATGCTGTTCAATCACCGGCACTATTAGATTTCAATGGTAGACTGAACAGCAATATGTTCATGGAACAAAGTGGAGGAGTCAATCTACGATAGAAAGTGCATAAGAGATCTAGTCCAGAAGTGTTGCACTTTTTGTTGCTATGGATAAAAATAGAAAAGGGAGGTGAGAAGATTTAATTTGGTAGGAGAGATGAGATGGTTGGGTAAATACTATTGTTGAGAGGGCTCTGTGGAAAAGTGAGGTCTTCCTCCATTATGTTTTAGGATCTACTTATTTAGTTGATTTCCATAAGAGCTTGGAATGTTTGAGTATGGTTTATCTTCAGTGGAGATGGAAATCCTTTTACGTCTTAATAGCCCCTTTTTACTATGTTTGTGAACAAAAATGTCTTAATGGATTATGGAGATTTTTTTTCCTGTCCCATATAAAACCATTGCTCTTGGCTTTAAATCAAAGCTTTAATTCTTTTGACAATCCAAAGTTTGGTGTTGTACGGCTTAAAGATGACAAGGGCTTCCCTTGCAGGTACACCAGTCTTGTTTCATTATTTTAGAAACCTCAGGTGAGGCTACTGGAATAGGGCACTTGTAAGTAGAAGCACACGTTTTTAGTGCAGCTGTATTTTAGTCAGACTTTTCTGTTTAGAAGGCAATGAGTTTTAGTGGGCATGTTTCATTTTGCATGTAGTAGGAGAAAGGTATAGGAGGGTGGTAACTCGTACGAGGGATCCAATATCAGATATATGGTTTGGGGAGATTGTTAAAAAACACCTGCCTTGACCTCATTTCAAATTTGGCCTTTTTGGGTGGTTTATTCATGAAATGCTTTTTGTCAGCAAGACAATTACTGATTTCATGTAGCAGGTGATGCAGAAGGCTGATATTAAGGTCTGCTAGACTGAATTTTCAGCCATATAAAGATATTATGCAGTAACAGTATTGATTCAACTCATTACATCCAACTGACACATTCAGGTGCATCAGCAGTCAACTCCTACTAACGCCTCTAGCATTTAAATTTTGCATCAATAATTGCAAAACCATGCTATGTACACAGTTTTAAAGGATTTTATTTTAAAAGGTTACATAAATAACAAACTCAGCTGTATTAGTATTAGATCTCCGAGTGCAGGTAAATAGATATGAACTATTTTTATATCATCAATATATATATATATATATATATATATATATATATATATATATATATATCTATAAACTTTCACATTTTTCTAAATATCTCAACAACCAAGTAACACAGACAGTACTCCTTCACCACGTATGAAAGCTCTCAGCAAGATGAATAAAATGTTGGTGACAGAGTGTGTGTGTGTATGCTGTGATATTGTAAGTTGTTTGCAAAAGTATTACAAATGTAATAGTTACCGTGGTTACTGTGACTTATAAAATTTAGTTCAAGACCTAGATCCTAAAGAAAACAAACACTATAAAAAAAGGTTTGTGCTGAGGAGTTTGCCATTTATACTTATTTCATAATCCCTGTGGTTCCAGAGATATGAACATTTATTTGAAATGTGAGGACCTAATTTGATTCTGTCAAAAGGCTTAGGCTCCGCCCATTGGAAGTTAAAACTTTTCTAAGTGCCACTGGAGTGAAGCAGTTAAAACTGGCGAGTGGCAATAGGCACAGAATAATGGGCAATGGCTAAATTCCTAGAGTTTCTTTACTTACCCTATCAACTTTCAGCCAGCCTGTTTAGATCATGGCAAATGGTAGAGCTAGCCTGAGTTGCTATATCTATTTGTAATAAAATTTTGTGAATTAAAAAGGTCCCACTTCCAGTTATTCTATCAGGGCAAGTATTAAGTACATATCTATAATCATTTAGTTGTTTCTACAAAAGATTGGGGATGCATCTTTTATCCAGAAATCAGTGATTTCTCCAGTGGTTGAGATGCGAGTCCTAATGAAATTATTTTTTATGCTGCCTGCATTTACTAGACAAAGCCAGAGCGTTTGGTGGTCTGGTGCTTTTATACAATAGAACTATGGTTTTAGAGGGTGGGGATTAGAGAGTGAGAAATGTTTCACATTTGGGTTTGATATTGCCTAAGAAAAAAAAAAAGTATGTAAATTTTGAAAATTTAAACTTACATTAGTGTGTTATATTCTTGCTACAGTTTGTAAATTAAACTAGAGGATAGTAGTGGTCAATTATTATAAATCTGATGGCTATCATATGGGAAAACAATATCACGTGACCATGGCATCAAGTGTGGATCATAATATTGAAGAGAAATACTTTCCCCTGTAGGAATGATGGTCCCACTTAGTTCTTACCCTTCAGGGTTTTTCTGTTTAAAGTTTTACAATACTGGGGCCTATAACCTTACTGGATCTGTTACTGCCACAGGATATTGTTCTCCTTTGTGCTTGGGTTATACAATTTCTGAAAGTAAACCGACTGAAGTTAATGCAATTTGCTTTTTCTGATTTGTACACAGGATTGCAGAAGAGTAGAATAAGGCAGTGCAATGTATGTATGTATGCTGCCAAAGGATGAACAGGTATTGAGGAACTGGCTGGTTGAGGAAAAAGTTACCTATACATAGAAATCAATTTATGACATTAAAATAGTATCTTTGCCATTCTATATTAAAGACATTTTAAAAAAGAAAAGGAAATATAGTAGAATGTATATGCATTTGTGTGGTACGAAAGCTTTTCCCTCCCACAGAAGAAGGTAGGTGGAGTTGAAATTTATTGTTTGATAGTGAAGAGAAGTGCTCAGTTAACTAGAAAGGTAACATATTGAAGGAATAGAATACCGGTAGTACAAGAGATTATAGGAAAGCAAGGTGACGTGGAACAGGGGATGACCTATTCAGTATCTCAGGACAATCACTTCTCTTAGCCAGATAAGGTCACTACCCTCATTTGTTTGGCTACAAGACTACATCCATAGACAGTTAACACTCCACATAGCAACATCCAATAATGCCACCTCTCATCTGGAGGTTGAGTACTTAAAACAAAGTGATGACATGAGCTATGCAAATGCATAAAGCTCTCTACACAACTGATAAAACTACCATACATCCTTCTTTCCCTTTATCTCTTCAGACACTACCTTTCTCGTTGCATACTTCTATAAACTTACTGCCAATACCCTGAAATTCTTTCACTGCTGCCTACTATAGTTATAGTCCACAACAAAAATGTCATATGTCTGCATTACAAAATATTTGTCAAGGAAGTACGCTGTGTGTAATCCCATATACACAACGGTGATCTTGTTTTATAATGGAGCAAGTTCCAGCACAAGATTCAACACATTGTATACAGCATACAGATGTAGATGTACTTCCCAGCTTGTAAGTTTTCTTTCTATTGGACCTAGGTTGCAACAGTAATGTTGTAATTCTACAAGAGTGTATTTTCATTTTAAAGTTTCTTATTTTTGGCATTGTTCTTCAGTGTGTTCCATGTCATTTTTTTTTTTTTGTACAAGTCTAGATTGTCTTGTCGGTACCCAGGTCATGGCTGAAAGGTTCCATACACCAGTCTTCCAAACCTGGTAGACAAAACACAAATAAAATTTAAAAGATGCATGTTTTACTGCTTAAACAATTAGTTAGATAACTCTTCTTAAACCACTTCGGCATACCAATGTGTATTCTATAAAATGTATCAAACAAAAAGTTTTACAGCAAGAATTAAGTGAATATTACCTGGCTGATCCTAAACACTGTCCAGCACATGGAGACAGACTTTCATATGTGCACAGATTTAAGCACTAGATTTCATTAAATCCACTCACATTTGTTTGTATTAATATGCAAAATACAGTCAGGTAAGGTATTGACATGCAGCTGCTTACATTGAACCAATCAGGTGGGGGGTGGAATTACAAACTGCTTTGTTAGGTACACTTTTATGCTTTGTTACCAGAGGTACCAGAAGCTAGTGAACACTGGGAAGGTGGAGGTCAAGAGGGTCCATCAAGGGCAAAAATGTATTCATATATACTACCATAAGAAAAGCAACAGAATGTGAAATATTTACATGCCTATTGAATAGTGTTTGGGCCTATCAAAATTAACCTTCTACCCATGTTCCACACCATCTCCTTCTCTACGGATTTCTCTTCACAGCTATACAATCATACACACAGTCCCTGCACATGATGCTTCTGCTACCTTTCTGATTCACATCTCTTTTTCAGACCTACATGTCCATTTCACATAAGTCAGTCTCCAACTTTACTAAACTGCATCCATTTCACAATTTGTCTTTCATCTTATATTGTCACTGACCATAACCATACTATACAACATGCAGTAATATATGCCATCAGCTTAAAATCCTCATCTATTAGTTTTATACTGTTCTTCTGTCTCACAAGCACCTGTGTATATACTGCTTTTTTTTTTTTCGCTATTCTGTATAATCACTTTAACAAAATAAAAGTTGTTTTTAACTTGTAAACTATACTGTAAACTCAGTGGTTATCATTGTATTTATGTGGAGCTTTTCTTCCTCAACCTCTGCTGATAAAGGGTCCAGTCCTAGTTGGACTCTCCTTGTAAACAATGATAAATGTAAAATATGTACAGTTTGCCATAACATAAAAATGACAGAAAATATCACTTTTCCCATAAACATAGTAATCTTTTTGTTAAACAAAAGAAAACCAGAGCATCCAAATGACTACATGACATTATCGATAATACCAACTAAAGTTCTGTACAACAGTCAGAATGAAAACACTACATAATGCAAAACATTAAACTGTGGCTCTAAAGGGTCATGAACTAAAGCCACTATGATCCATCTTTGAAAGGGCATATTTATATCTTTCACTGAGATTTTAATATAGAACTTTTAGTTAAAAAAAAAACAGAAGATTCAGCAACAGAACACACCTAAAACTCACAAGTCTAACCTAAGAATTTCTTCGTGCAGCACACCTCTGCATATCATCGTGGCCATGGCTTACTACGACTACAAGTATTTATATTTTCTGGTAAAATACAGAAGAGTTTTAATTCAATTGCATTGAAAAATCACATTTTTTTTTTATTTAGACAGAATTTTACCTCAGCACCCACAATGAAATCAAAGTGTAATGCAAAATTTCAAACTGGTAATAAAAGCACATGAACTCGAGCAAAAGGCTGCATCTCCATCAGGTTTTGTGATTATTGCAATGTTTTCATGTAATGGCAAGGTGTTCAGCTACATAATTCCAACCATAGAACTTCCAGTGTAGCCCTGGAAAATATGTACATTTATTGAAATACTGCAAACTTAGTTTTACCTGGCCTATTCTACAGAAGTCAAACAGCACTCATGTGAAAACAAAACATAGTACCAGACTGTGAAACACACACCATGTGAAACTCTGGCTTTACTAGCTGTAAAATGAGATGACAGATGTTATATTCCTGAAAGTAAAGCATAGAAAGTATAGTAAGGTAGTTTGGCACAAAATATACATATGTTGCCCAAGTGGATTATGCCCCTTTTAAGAAGGTATACTACCTCGGACTATGATGGAATCACTGATACAAGGGTCATCTAACTGTTTGACAGATCCTGTCCTCCCAAAAAAAAAAATACCAATAATCAACTGCACATGGTATTGAAAATATTTGTTTTCATATAAACTCCCGCCCCCAGCATTATGTGCAGAAGTCAAATACCCACTCCTGGTGTAAACAAAGCATCTTGCCAGACTACGACTGCACAAGCCCTTTGAACCATAGGAGAACATATGTCAGGTCCTTGAAAACAGTTCGCATAAAGTACTCTGGCTGTGCCTTTCTGTGTGTATACATTACCTCTGACTGTGAAGCAATCACACCATACAATGGTTATATTAGTTAGAAAGTTATCGGGTAACAGCCATTTGATTTAAAAAAAAGTCAACTTCCCATCACTTTTGTTCACACATCAGTTAGCACCCAAGATGGATACCAGGCATAGTGGTAGACTGACAGCAAAATAGCTCAGAAAATCTGAATTCACCATCTGTATTTAAGAGAACAGTGCATATTTCATAAACCGTTAAAAATAATAAAAAGAAAGATACCTCTAAATAAGACATTTGGCAAAAAATGTGCACTGTTCCAACGTAATATCTATTTTATCTATATTTGTTTATCGGGAAATTCCGACTGGACGCAGGTCCTTTTTCAGCAGATTACACCAAAAGCCAGCAAGATAGTGTCACCGTTTATTCAGAGGCAAAAAAAGGGGACAAAAATGTCCAAATTCAAAAACTCATACTAGTTTCGGCACCAGCCTTCATCAGTGAGTGAAAATCATCAAAAAATCCATAGTCAACATCAGTTTAAATACTGTAATAAACCAATAAAAATACAGACATTTGCATATGGCTTCCAAGTTAGATTTAAAGCAACATGACACTATTCGTTTAAATATATATCCCCATACAATACAGATGCTCATAAGCTATCGTTCTGATAATGAACTAGAATCACCTAAAACAAATTATGGCATATTATTTATACACATAATTATAATATAGTCTTAAATTGCATAAGGAAAAATATGTATAAAGTGTCATGTAATGTACAAATGTGTCAAAAAAATGAGGTGGATTATAAATGGTCATTGAGACCTGGGGGAAAAAGGGCTCCTAAATGTGTGATCCAATATCTTTCTTTATGGCTTAGGATACCTTGCCATCCTGTCTGGTTTTGCCTATTTCCTGTAATTTTGTCTATAATAGTAAACATAAACTGAGCACTGGGATGTTTGACTGTATGTAGGTAGAGTGCATTTGATGCCTTATGGTTACGTATGTCGCTACGATGTTCCCCAATTCTAATACGTAGTGAACGTGAAGTCTTGCCAACATAGAATGATTTACATTGGCATGTAGCCAAATATATAACCCAGCTAGTGGAACAATTACCAAAAACCTTGATATCATACACTTTGCTGGTATTGGAGCTCGTAAATTGTTTGAGCTGATTGACATGAGCACAAGATACACAATGTCCACACCTGAATGTTCCCAATAATTGGCCCCCATTATAGTGAGTTGTTTATATTTAGCTGCCCCACTTTCTTTATGTTTATAATGGGAAAACAGGGTACCTAATGTTTTGCCACGTCTAAATGAAAATGAGCATTGGTTGTCTAAAATCCCCCTCAAAAAGTCATTTGCTAATAAGATGTTCCAATTTTGGTTCACCGCTTGCCTGACAGTCTGATGATTTTTACCAAGTGTAGTGATTAGTCTGACTTTAGAGCTATTGATGTTTCTACTTTTATCCCTGTATTCCAACAATGTCTTCCTTTCTTGGTTGTCAGAATAAGTCTTAGCTAATTCAATATCAGAAATACAATAGCCCCGGTCCAGAAATCTGGTTAATAAATCTGCTTTAGCTGTAGAATAGTCCTGTGAACATGAATTGATTCTCCGAATTCTCAGATATTGAGATTTGGGGATGTTCCGGATGGTGTGGCGTGGATGCATACTATGAGCATGTAACAAGGTGTTAAACTGGGGATATTTCCGATAAATTTTTGTATTGAGTGTGTTATCACTGTTACGATATACTGTAACATCCAAAAAGGTTATAACTTCTCTATGGAATGTAATAGAGAATTCAATGCCCCAGATGTTGTTATTTAAATGTTCCAAAAACTCCTGTAAATAATTAGATCCACGCCACACCATCCAACAATCATCTAAATATCTTCTCCATATGTCTATTTCCACAAGATATAAATTGTGTAAAGGGTTGTAAATCAGGCATTCCTCAAGGTAGGCCATAAAAAGATCTGCATAGATGGGGGCAAAAGAAGCCCCCATCGCCGTACCTTGTAGTTGCCAATAGCAATCACCCTGGAAATAGAACACATTTTTATTCAAAACATGTTCGGTAAGACAAATAAGCAAAGTGTTGAAACCCGGAGAATATAGTTCTGATTTAGCAAGCCAATATTCAACAGCCTGGAGCCCAGCCCAATGCGGAATACTGGTATAGAGGGATTTGACATCCAGTGTACACATTATCCAATGAGGTTCTAGTTGACAATCCTCAATGATTTGCAAAAATTGCGTGGTATCCTGAATTCTTGCTCTAACCAGGGACAATAATGGTTTTAGAAATTGGGTGAGAAAAGCAGACAAAGGTTCTGTAAGAGAACCATGGCCAGAAACTATAGGCCTACCTGGTGGATGTGTGAGAGATTTGTGTATTTTTGGTAATAGGTACATGTGCTCATGTCAATCAGCTCAAACAATTTACGAGCTCCAATACCAGCAAAGTGTATGATATCAAGGTTTTTGGTAATTGTTCCACTAGCTGGGTTATATATTTGGCTACATGCCAATGTAAATCATTCTATGTTGGCAAGACTTCACGTTCACTACGTATTAGAATTGGGGAACATCGTAGCGACATACGTAACCATAAGGCATCAAATGCACTCTACCTACATACAGTCAAACATCCCAGTGCTCAGTTTATGTTTACTATTATAGACAAAATTACAGGAAATAGGCAAAACCAGACAGGATGGCAAGGTATCCTAAGCCATAAAGAAAGATATTGGATCACACATTTAGGAGCCCTTTTTCCCCCAGGTCTCAATGACCATTTATAATCCACCTCATTTTTTTGACACATTTGTACATTACATGACACTTTATACATATTTTTCCTTATGCAATTTAAGACTATATTATAATTATGTGTATAAATAATATGCCATAATTTGTTTTAGGTGATTCTAGTTCATTATCAGAACGATAGCTTATGAGCATCTGTATTGTATGGGGATATATATTTAAACGAATAGTGTCATGTTGCTTTAAATCTAACTTGGAAGCCATATGCAAATGTCTGTATTTTTATTGGTTTATTACAGTATTTAAACTGACGTTGACTATGGATTTTTTGATGATTTTCACTCACTGATGAAGGCTGGTGCCGAAACTAGTATGAGTTTTTGAATTTGGACATTTTTGTCCCCTTTTTTTGCCTCTGAATAAACGGTGACACTATCTTGCTGGCTTTTGGTGTTTTCTACAAGGTTGGTTGGCCGGGCAGCCGTACGTGCGAGGGTTGGTGTTTGGACCTTTTTCAGCAGATGCCTGGGGAGAAAAGCTCCACATCATGTACATGATAAATAGAGATACAAAGTTGCAGCAATAGTAAACATTACAGGTTATTGGCTTTAATACAATAAGATTTTGATTATCAACAGTATATACTGTAAGTGTTGCAAGTTAAGATAGTTTCTTGTCATTTATAATATTTGTAACAAAGCTGTCAGACAAGATGTTAAAGTATGTAAAGACTAACTATTTCTGACAGTGGTTAGTAGTTGCAGTAGTATAATTGGGTTAAGAGCCTAGGTGGTGGGGGGAAGGTAAGGGTAGGGGTGTTAGAACAAGGACAAAGCCAGTGTAAATTTAAGTGGAATTTGAGCACAGTCTTGAAAAGGGAAGGTAGAGTAGTTATAGAGGGTGGAAGTTCAGATATGGTACATGAAAATATGGCTTCTCCTGCTGGGTGTTTGGGTTTGATAACAGTGAGTTGAATTCTGTTGCTTGATCTTAGGGGCCTAGTGGAGTGATAGGGTTGGAGAAGAGTTTGAAGGGAAAGGATGTTAAGGGGGTGGTTAATAGGTTTATGAGCGAGGGTGAGTTGATTGAAGTGAAGGAGTTGTGGGGGTTCTAGCCAGTTTAGTTCTTTAAGGGAGATACAATGATGGCTGCGGTAAGAGGTTCCAGTGGCAAATTTAGCAATTTTGTTGCAACAAGCATCCAGCTTGTGTAGGTCTGTCTGTTTAAGGTTGGTAAGTATGGGGGATGCACAGCTTGTGTAGGTCTGTCTGTTTAAGGTTGGTAAGTATGGGGGATGCATAGAGTAGGGTGGAGATTAGCTGGGAATTGGCTATGGGGCTAACTTCTGAGATGGTACCCTAACAAAAACTGAGAGATAGTCATATAAAATAACCATATAGAACTTTGACAAATACTTCCACCAAATATAATCACAAATACACACACATCCCAGTCAGTCAAAAGTGTTCCTGTAAGCCCCATTGATAAAAATCACCCTCACTAGCCTTTTCTGCATAGCAGCGAGTAGAAAATCAATCTTACTGCTGAAGTGTGATAGCAGAAGTCCTACACAATGCTAATTTTGCAACTGTTTTTAAGATTCCATACTTTACCTTTGCAAACATAACGTATGATTTAAAAAAATCATGAACTTCTAAATTAAGTACTTTAATATAAAAACATACTGTTCTCATAGAAATGTGCCCCCAGTTAGAAGGCACACCACCTTTGACAGAATCATCGAAATATAATAGCATAGTTTGTCTTCAACACATACTTTAACACATACACCACAAAAAATAAACAACTTAATAGTCAGTACAAATCTGGTAACTAACATTTGTTTTCTTAGATCATGTACTCCATCCCCAGGAAAATACATTATGTATACGTCTAATGTTGTAAGACACACACACAAATAGAAATACAGCTTGCTGAAGTGATGTGATCATTTGCCTCATGCCTTTTCACCTCTTTGCCATAAAGGCATCCAACCTCCATGTACTCTGCTGATGTATACATGCTTCCAGATCTGGTTAACCGTAGAAATTCATCATAATGCTCATGTGTACTTTGTGTTTCTAGCATGCTACTCCCATCTCTCAAAGGATTCTAAGAAGTCTGTCCTAGGAGTTGTGAAGGGCTGTAACTCTTCACCACTTCAGCAATATACCCATTCTTTGGGGTAACAACATTTGGAGGAAACTAAAGCCAAGTCAGGGGATAGCACAGGATCATCCCCTTGCTTGCTACATTTATCCATTACCACACTCTTCCTACAAACTGTTCACATCACCAAGTGTTCTGTACAACTTATGCTGACCTTAGCTTTTATGCAGCATGTACCCCCCGACATACTTACCCCCCCACACATGTACAAACAGCCACTTGCTGCAATTATTTCTCATGTCCAGTTACCCAAAGTGGTGAATAACAGCCATAGTAATTTAGATCACATACAGCTATAGGCCACATGACTTGTAGAACTTTATGCTAGAACCCAGGAACTGAGGTGATAAACTGCATCATTTTTTTCTCCATTTCCTTTGTCTAAACATTTGAGCTACAATGCAACAAATCATGGCACCTGCACTGTTTCAGCATCTCTATCTGGCAGCAAGCAGCAACACTCTGTAAATCAGACAGCCAAAAGAAAATTACCTTGCCCCCACCACCACCACCACCACCACCACCACAACCTGCAGAAAAAAACTTATTCAACTAGTGTAGCAGAAAATGACAAAATCAGCCTGGTCTACTGAACTCAAGCTCAAGCTCATTACTTTAGGTTTCTGCTGTTGTATTTTTTTAGCCAGCCAATCAGCAGTGGGTACAGTCCACCAGTCTGTGTAAAGTGAGCTCCTGCTTGCCCTATGATTCTAGAACCATTGATGACAACAATGCAGCACATTCCTCATCTATCCCTGGTTTTGCCTCATAATTTTGCATTGGCTCACATAAATGTTTTTATTTTCTAGTAAGATATTGAGGATTAGAGTCTGTCCAATAATACCAGATATTTCAGTTTAAAACTCCTATTGTTCAGAAAATGCATGGTGGCATAAAACCAACTGTTCTATTAACTTAATAATTAGTGTTATTTAAAAAAATAAAATGTTCCTGGATGTAGTCCTTTACATTCCCCCTACTTATTTTTGGCTTTGTTTCTGTTTCTCGAGCAAAGAAGTTAAGAGCTATAGGAGAGGGTATTGCTGCTAACTCACTACTACTGCTACTATCGGAAGGCCAAAAGTTCTAAACCATCCGAGAGCTAAATATGACTGAGTGCTGATGAAAATTAACAAAGTCTTGTCTGAGGAAACCAGAAAGGCCAACTGCATGTCATAACACAGTTGAGATTTTTCAGTCCAAACTTATGACAAGACCAAAAACCTAAGAAGACAATATTATATGAAAAGTATCAAAGCTTTGTTAATAATGCAAGTCTAGCTTGGAAACGTTTACTACCCTGATGCTATTACATTATGCAAAGAAATATAACACTTTGTTAACAATGCAAGTTAACAGTAGTTAACCCCAACATTTATTTCACCTACTTTCTTATCTAAAAAATCTGAAACTCAGGTAGCAAAATTTACTAACCTTTTCCATTGTATCAAATTAATAAGTACTGAGTTTTGTCAATATGTGAATCAGCAACAGCTGTACCTAAGCTTCAAATCCATTGAACTAATTAATACATTATACAATAAATATTAACCATTGTTTCAAAATGACAACTCTTAACCCACAAAATTAAAGGAAATGAAAAAATGTACAGATACCTTTGAAATGATGATGCTAAATCAAAGAGAAGGAAACCTGATTACTTCTGTTAAACAGCCCTAACTTAATCATTTAACTCTGGCCCTTGCAAAATAGCTGAAGTAAACCTTGTTTCAGAGAAGTTACTCCACCCCCCCACTGGAGCATTTCACAATTTAAAGCAACAATGTCTTAACAATGGAGAGGGCTCACATGGCCTCAGCTACTGCCTTTGGCAAACTATGACAACTGAATTTGAGCATTACCCAATGCACTTAGTTATGACACTAAAGTCAGTCAAGATGTTCATGATTTATTGTAATATATTTTAATGCCTGAAAGACTAGAATAAGTTAGAGTTCTGAGAGCTGGAAACTTCTAAACAAAGATGTACTTATATGCATAATTTAAAAATCAGTGTAAAATATTGAAGTCAGTGTAATTACCTGGGTATCCATTCCCTAACCAGCACCTACCACTTGAAGAAAGACCTTTACATGTCAAATATAAGCAGACAGACCTGCACATAGTTGGTTAGGATTAGAATACAGAGTTCTAATTAGGCAGAGAATGTCACAAAAAAAAAAGAGAGAGAGAGAGACAGAGAGAATAATGGAAGTGCTTGGCGAAGGCTCCTTTTCTGCTGAACTTAAAGAGCGTCCTTTGGTGGACTGTGTTAGGTGAACTCAAATGACAGCAAGGTGTTGTGAGGGGTGCATGCTGTTAACATACTAGATAGCTTTGAAAAAGACACAAAAAAGAAATAATGGTCATGTGATCTTGCTTTCTTTGCAGCTGCTTTTGTGACATTTGTTACTACAAACTAATGCATACTACCTATTATATTTACTTTTCATAGAACTCTATCTGCTACAAAGTCATGGAGAAAAAGTGCTGCCCCTATGGTCCTACATTACTGCCAAATGCAAACTAACTAAGCTTCCTGTATCTCTACAGCATTACCTTTCACTACCTTGTATTTAAACCAAAAAAAAAAAAAGCTTTACTATGTTCATAAAATACATGCCATGCCTCTTAAGCAGCATGTTTATTTTAAATGATACCCACTGTATTATATATCAAAAAATATATTTTTAGCTTTTTTTTAGTATTAATTTCATACATTTTGCCTTTGGGTGTGTGTCACGGCTGAACAACATAATAAAGAGAGAGAAAGAAAAAGAAAGAAACAATGATTTTTTGTCAGTGTACCAAAATGGTAAAAAATATCTGAAATATAATATATTCAAAAAGGAACCTTGCCGATTGGATGAGAGAAAGGAAATTCACCCCCACCCTGGGGATCACGTCAGTCACCCTGCTAGACAGTGATCCAGGGAAGTAAATATTGTGGGAAGAAATAGCTAGGGAATTGTTATGGCTAGGCTTGTATAGGCCCTATGGCCGATAGGCTAGTACCAACCTATGAATCTATAACAACTGGTCTGACAGAAGGCATAAATAAAAATATGCATGAATAGTCATACAAAGTCAGGCAACCTTCTAACAGTTCTAACAATAAAGTATTAAAATTACACAGTGCCAGCTGGAGATGAAAATAAATAAATCTATCCATTCATAACCCCACTACTACAGTGACAATTATCTAGAGCCAAGGTTTACATCTCCTGATGGCTAGCCCTGAAAATAATAAATAATAAATAAATGAATGAATCAACAAAACAGGAAATCTTTGTACCAGTTTGTTAGACTTTTGAATTTTAGGTTGCATATGAAACCACTTCACAAACATTAGGTGTCTGGCAAATTGCTCAGTCTTCAGATTTTTTTTTTTGTGCTATCAGGTAACGTTGTAATCCACCATCTATTAAAGCTTAAGTACATTAAGAAACTGATTGTGGTTACAAAAAAAAAAACATCAGCAATAACACTTACATGGATTAAGTATTCTAACTAAATGAGTACCGGAAAGACACAAGAAAAGTGAATCATACAGGAATTAGAAACGTTTATCTGAAACATTCAGTCATACAACAATTTTTATCAGAAAAATTACATGTATTATAGCAATAACCCATGCCTGGGTGTGGGTAATGCTCGTTTAACATGGTGAGACAGGTTGTAACAAGCAACGGAGATCTTGCATTCTCCGTTGCTGTAAAAAAAAAAAAAAAAAAAGAGTTATACAAATGGAAAAAGTCCGGGCGACCGGGCCTTTTTCCATTACTATAACTCTGATTTACAATGTGCACACTGACCAATCAGTGTGCACGTTTTGGAATATTAATGGGGGGTTGTTGTATAATAAGTTTTTGTAAATGCATGTATTCATACCCTTGTTTTTTCAGTGAATTGTAAAGTGACTGCATCATTTATAGGTGGTACCAGTTATGTATTTAGGCATGCCTATTGATAATATCCCTTTCTGTAAAGGGGTGCTAGAAATGAAAAGACATTTAATAACATGAAAGAGAAATTCATTTTCTGGGTAGTTGCACTTACTGTCATCAAGCCACTTTTTCCTATTTTGCATGGGGTTGATATGTTGTGTTAGCTGTTGCCATGTCTCTGGATTCACAGCCAATCTCCTTCCTTCTTTGGTGGTCATGCCCCACTATCAAAAGTCTTTTCTAATGCACTCAAATCACATTTAGGCTGGGCATACTCATCTCCTCTTGAGTTCTGTCTGTCAGTGCCAAGTTTGCTTTAGCCAACCCTTTTCATTTTCCTGCACAGCTAAACTATTCCCCCTGACCTGTTCTAAAACTAGGGATACTTTGGCATTTGCTCTGATATCTTTATTTCTTCATATGTTCCATAATGTGCATCCTACTACTCATCTTAGGCACTTCATGTCCATCACCTCAAGCTTCCTTAGCTACTCTGCCATCACTGCCCAGGGCTGCACTACTGTTTGGTACATCTTACTTTTCAGCTTCTTTGGCATATTCTACCCATAACACTTTTTGCCAGTAGGCTAAAGCCCCTTTGATTCTAGCTTTGACCCCTTTATTTAGATTTCTCTTCTCCTCAAGCACACCTCCCAGATACATGAAGCTGTTAATGTGTTCCATTATTTTCCTGTCTGTCTCAATATTCAGTTCCTCCTGATTTCCCCATGATACCATTTTGTCTATGCTCCATTTCATCCCATGTGCCTTGGCTTTTGCACTCCTGTCCCCTGTCAATTGCAAAAGTTCCAGTTTAGAATTAGCTCATTGTGCCATGTTGTTTCAATAACAGCAACATTCAAAGTTTGTCCCATTCAGCCTTTTCTCTGATGTAGTTAAACACTGGTTTGAACAGGAGTTGGATGTGGGCTGGACCCTGATGCACACTCACTCCCATTGTAAACCCCTGTGTGAGTCCTATCTCTGTTCACATTCATCTCACAGAGCTCTTGTACAGAGGCTGAACTAATTCTATCACTGTTTTGGGGATTATGAAGCATCGCAGGACTGCCCAAAATCAGCTTTCCTGGGACCTTACTATATGCCTTCTTGAAGTCCAATAATGCACACTTAGAATCATTCCTCATCTCTAGCTTCTTCTTCAATCTCTCTCTTACTATAAACATTGAGTCAGTTATTTTTCATTCTGATCTGAATCCAATTAGCTCTTTTCCCAGATTATTTTCTGCTACTGTGTGCATTTATCACTCAACCTCTCCACCACTTCATGCAGCGTGTGACAGTTTGCTTCCTCTCTATTGCCCACAACTATGAACATCCCTTTTCTTTTGCAACACTTGTACTAAAATATGTGTTCTGCAGTCATCTGAGATATGCATCTCTGTCCATTCTGTGAGTACTCCCAGGACGAATTTATGTCCTTGTGTATCTAACACTTTATTATATTTGTTGCAACATTGTCTGAAACTATACCCTTAACTGACTCCATGTACCTTACTGCAATTTGTATTTCTTCGAGGCTGAGTTATCGTTCTTCTTTTATCACAGGGTTTGCATGTGGCAGTACAGTTTCTGTGGTATTTCTTTATTCAGAATATTTATTTATTTTTATTTTTTATTTTACATTTGTTTATCGGGAGAGTCCCGACTGGATACATGTCCATTTTCAGCGGAGGGCCGGGGAGAAAAGTTCCACATATTAAGAACAAACAAGTATGAGATTTCTGCATACTAAGCAAATATTCATAGGAAAACAAATTATTTAACAAGATTCTATAGTTTTAAAGTTACAAAGTACAAAATTCATTAGTAGTCGCAAGTTTTAACAAAATTCCATAGTTTAAAGTAAGAGTAAAGTAGTACTTAGAATGTACTGCTTTCCAGTAATAACATTGATTGAGACAAATGTAAGTAAAAGGGGGTTGGTAGTGGATGTTAGGGTTAGTTTTGTGAGATGTGGTTGGGTTTAAAGTTGGAATGTGTATAATTGCAAACTGTTGGTGTGGGTGTTTGTCGGTGAGGCATTATAAAGAGGAGTCATGATTCTTCTTGAAGGAAAGACGTGAAAGGGAGCACAAGAGTGGGTCAGAGGGTGTGTATGATATGGGTCAACCTGGTGGGTAGCAAGGGCATAGCCATGCAAGCTTTAGGTGTTCTTTTAGTAGCTTTTTGAATGTAACCACTGAGCTGACTGAGGTAATAGCAGAAGGTAATGAGTTCTAAATTTTACAGATGTAGTTAGGGAAGAGGGAGCCACCCTTGGTCACTTTTGGTCACCTTGATTAGTCTTTTATCACTAGAGTGAAGTTGTCTGGTATTAGTTTGTAGTACACAGACAACCCTTTCCTCCTACCACCCAATACTACAACCTCTGAGAGATGTACTTATACAACCAAACTGGAAGCAAAGTTCTCTTCGCCCAAGAAGGTAAACACTTGCACCACACCACACTCATCACATAGTCCCTCAAAACCTACACTGCCAAAACATACACATAGAAACACAAAACACACACCTACATTAGCGGAGGCTCTCAAAAAAAATCTACCCAAGCAACAGGGACTTCCAAAGCAGAAACGCAAGCAACCACCACCCCTCAACACAACCCAAATGACACATAGCCCACAAACTCAGTGTGCCACTCAACCACAGCCCATAAGGCATAACAATGTACCCAACACTCTAGCCATAGGTGACTCTATAGTCAGGCACACTGATGTTCCACTCAACAGGCTAAACAAGGAGAAAGTTACTGTCAGCTGCCTGTCAGGTGCCAGGATCCGCCACATAATGCATGCACTCAGGTCACTCCACAGGAAATACAAATATGACTCTGTCATTGTCCATGTTTGTGTGAATGATCTCAGATGTAACTCCCTGGACTACATGAAAAGAGACATGGAAGAGCTTTCTGATCTTGTAACCCAGACAGGTATGACCCTAGCCCTGAGTAGCATCCTGCCATCACCCAGAATGATACCATAGTACAAGGGCAAAATAATTGACTTCAACAATTGGCTAAGCTTCTGGGACATTCTAAGGAGATGCAGTATCTGTCTGTCTGGGATGACATGTTCAACAAACCACAACGCTTTGCTAGAGATGGCCTGCACCTGTCGCCCTTGGGATTCCGGATACTGGCTAAGGCTCTTGCCACCCCTATAGTGCCTTTTTTAGGCAAGATTCAAATGACAAATTCACCAACGTAACAGGTACAAGCAAGCAAAATCTGAGGTTAATGCTACTTAATGCTAGAAGTCTAAACCTCAAAATGCACTCACTCAAGGCACTCCTTAAAATGAGGAACATCGACATCTGTGCAGTGACAGAGACCTCGTTCAATGCTCCAGAGAGCACCCCTGCATTACTAGGCTATAATTCATACCACACCTTTCGGCCACCTAACCTTTAAGGATATCCACACCTCCAGGCTAGTTGCTCAGCATAATGCATCTGAGATTATCCAAGTGCAACTAACTCTGGGCAAGACCGCAATGCAAACTGTAGCTTGCAACAGATCCCCCACAATGCCCCAGGATTCCCACTTCTCATTTCTTGATACACTGGAAAATATTAGGGTACAACCTAACACTCTAATAATGGGTGATTTCAACTACCCCACCATTAACTGGGAAAACTACTCATGTACCAACTCTTCTGCTCAACGTTTTCCTGAATTCATAAATTCCAATGCCTTGGATCAACTTATCCACACCCCCACCAGGGGCAGCAATATCCTACACCTGGTCATTACCAACATGGGCAACTGGTGTTCCACACCAGAGGTCAATTCCTTGTTGGTCAGATCCGACCACAAGCAAATCACCTTAGACATCCACGTCCCACCCCACCCCCCATTATGGAAACCACAGTAAACAATTTCTCCAAAGCCAACTTCATGCTTCTTAAGACAGATGTGGCAAACTTCATGACACCCATGCTGACGGACAATACAGATACGACTGCTGAATCCTATACAGTTGCACTTTATAAGTACTTACACGAGTGCATGAATCATGCAATCCCTAAGAGAACCAAGATGCTATCCTCCAAAAAAAGGAAGTCAATCTGGTGGTCCCCTGCTATAAACAAACTCTACAACAGAAGAAAGAAACTGTTGCAAAAAATAGTAAAATCCCATGACTGGAGGAAATCCATGGTCAGCCTCAGTAAGAAGCTGAGATCCCTCATAAAATCCTCCAAAGCTAGTTATAAAAACAAAATTGCCACTGATTCTAAAGACAACCACAATGCATTCTATAGCTATATCAAGAATCTCAATGGCAACACTCAGATCTGCTCTGAGTTACAGCACAATGGCACTAAATATACAGAACCAACTGATATTGCCAACATCCTGGCTAACTTTACCCCTCTCTCATCCCCTAAAGGGTCCATCTCTATACCAGAATAATGCAAAGTACCTGCAACCATGGCTGCACAGGTAAAAAACACACTCTTCAAAGCCAAGAACACAGCATCCATGTGACCTGACAACATCCCAGGCTGCGTTCTACATGAACTACAGAACAAACTGACACCCCACCTAAGTACCATGTTCAATCATAGCCTCGCCTCAGGCTTTGTGCTCACTGAATGGTGCACAACAATGGTTATCCCACTCCACAAAGGGGGAACCACCATGGACCCTGGGAACTACCACCCCATTAGCCTGACAAGCCTGGTCTGCAAGGCTATGGAGCATATCATTATGGAACTTATAAACAATGACATTGGTAATCTCCAAACTCTGGACCCTACCCAGTTCGGGTTTGTAAAAGGCAGATCATGTCTCCTAAACCCTATAGACTTCTTTGAAGCAGTCACCAAAGCCGTAGATGAGGGTAAGGTGGTAATACCAGCCTATCTAGATCTTGCCAAGGCTTTCAACACCATCCCCCACTCTGGAGTTATAGACAAACTCACTAAACTAGGTAGAAATCCCTATGTCACAAGATGGTTTGCCAAATGGCTCACTGACAGAACCCACACTGTGAAAATAGCAGACTCTAAATCCAACTTCAGACCAGTGACAAGTGGAATACCACAGGGTTCATTCCTAGGTCCTCTCCTGTTTGGTATCTACGTCTCTGAAGTACAGGCTAACACAGTCTTTGGCTAACAAAGTTCACAGATGACTGCAAACTAGGAGCCATAATTAAAACTCCTAATGATGTGGACATCCTACAAAAGGGCCTCACTGAAACAGATGCCTGGTATCAAAGCCATGGCCTCAAGCTCAATGCCAAAAAGTGCACTGTCATCCCTTTTGGTAAAAACTCTGTACCCATGAACTACCACATAGGCAGTAGTCTACTTAACACTGAAAGTGTGATAAGAGACCTTGGGACACAGGTGGACAGTAGTCTCTCCTTTGATAATCACATTGCCACAGTAGTCAGGAAATCCTTCTACATGGCACACCTCATCACAAAAGGTTTCTCATCCAGGAAAAAAGAGGTCATTGTTCCCCTCTACTCATCACTCATTAGACCCATTATAGAGTACAATGCCCCTTTTGGTATGTACCTCACAAGACATCTTACAACAACTGGAAAGGCCACAGAAATACCTCACAAAGAGGATTACTGGCCTCAAACAGATGCCCTATGCAGACTGTCTCAAAAAACTCCAGCTTTACTCTGTCGCATATCACCTACTCAGAGGCGATCTCTGCCTAACATACAAAGCTATGTCAAACCCAGAGCTGTTGGACATGCTCCACGTAAAGAAATCCCAATCCCTCCGAGCTTCACACTCTAGGGACCTAAACCTTGTCACCACAATAAACAGAACATGCTGAAGGGATAGATTCCTGTCCCAGAGACTTCCCATACTCTGGAGCAAACTACCTATCTATATCAAACAAACCTTCTCATTAGCACTCTTCAAGAAAAATCTTGATGATTGGATGGGAGATAGGAATTTCACCCCGGGGATCTCTTCTGTGGCGCTGCTTGACAGGGGCACAGGAAAATAATGTTCTTGGGTGGCAAAAGCCAAGGTACCATTTGGCTAGGCTTATGTAGGCCCTAGGACCAATAGCCTAGTACCTACCTATGAACCTATGAACCTATATGTAGATTAGATAGTGCTGGTATTTTTTCAGGAAGTAGTAGACATTTATGGGTGAAAGAAAGCTGATGGAATGAAAGGAGATTTGGGAATTCAAGCCAGTTAAGTTGATTTAGAGAATGATAGTGGTGGGCATGGTAGGGGAGCACCAGTAGCAAATTTTGCAATTTGATTGTAGCAGATGTTAAGCTTGGCCATTTCAGTTTTGGGTAGATTGGTGAAGATGGGAGCCACGTAGAATAGTGTGGAGAGGAGGTGGGTTTGAGCTATGGTTATTCTAGCAAGTTGGGTTAGAAATGGTTTGTTTTTTTAAAGACTGCCCAGTTTTTTGTGAATGTTTTTAATAATTTGATTTATACGTAGATCACACTTGAGGTTGTTGTCAACAGTCACTCCTAGCAGACTCCTTAGTATAAGTGTCTGGAGAGATGATAGTCTCATCTCCGGACACAATATTGAATGTGTGGGGCATTGAAATGGATTTGTTTGGGTTAAATAGCAAAAGTTTGGTCTTTTTGGGATTAAGTAATAGGTTTTTGTTAAGAAACCAGGGTTCTGTAATTTGGAAGGCTTTTTCAGTAATGGAGAGGAGTTTGTGTGGGTCATTGGCTGAGCAGACTAATGTTGAGTCGCCAGCATATTGTATAACAGTTGCAACTTGGCTTATGCTGCGGAAATCATTAATGAAGATGGAGAATAGAAGGGTTTCCAGAATGAACCCTTGTGGGACTTCTGTGGTAATAGGCAGCAGTGAGGATAGGTTGTTGTCCCATCGAACTGCTTGTTGCCTACCATGTAGATAGTTTTGGAACCAGGCTAGTGCGTAATCACTAAGGGCAAGATTAGTAAGAGCGTGGAGTAGTTTGGGATGGTTGATCATGTCAAAGGCTTTTGACAGGTCCAAGAATATGGCAGATCTTAGTTTGCCTAAGTGCCTGTTTTGGTTGAAGAGGTTTGTAAAGGAAATAAGGGCTGTGGTTGTACTGTGGGCAGGGCACAATCCATGCTGGGTAGGAGATAGAAGTTGGTTATTAAGTAGGTATGGCATAAGTTGGTAATGTATGCATTTTTCAAGAATTTTTGCTAGTGGGGACAGGATGGCAATAGGACGATAGTTGGTGAGGTCAGTGGATGTTCCACCTTTATGTAAAGGTATGATGTAGGAGGTTTTCCAGATAGGTGGGATGGTGTTTTCTGATATAGATCTGTTAAGTAGAATAGAGATTGGGTAGGCAAGTTCATTTGCAGCCAACTGGAGGTATTTCTCTGGGATGCCATCCACTGCTATGGTAGTAGGCTTAAGTTTGGATTGTAAATGTTTGACATAATTGGTAGGGATGGGTTGGAACTGGATGGTAGTTAGGGGACTGACTGCAAGTTTAGGGGATATTGGTAGTAGTAGGAGTAGTGGGTTGTTGTTGAACTAGTTTATAGATGGTTTCTATGAAGTATTTGTTGAATGAATCAGGTATGTTGGTGATTTCGCCTCTGGAGGTTGGCAATGGGGTGGAGGGTTTGCTGGGGTGAAGTAGTTTGGTTATTCCTGTCCAGAATTTTTTGGTCTTGTTTTGGTGCCTGTTTTGCAGATGTAGGAATAATTATTTTTATCCTGGAGAATAGTTTTTTTTTTCATTAATAAGTTTTTGGAATTGTTCTCCAGTTGCTCTAGATTTTGTGGCTCTCCAGTGATGCCCAGCTCTATTCCTTTGAGGAATCTTATTGTTAGTAATTTTGGTGATCCAGGGGGCAGTATTTATTTTGAGTTTTGTGGTACGAAGTGGGGCATGGGCATTTAGGATTTTTAGGAAAGTGTTGTTTAATTGGATTACAGCTTCTTCTAAGGGTACTTTTTTAGTATGTTCCGATTATGGTATTTTAGATTGAGTTTGAATTTGTTTTTGTCAAAGTTATTTTTGTTCCGAGTAGTTTGTATTAATGTGGTAGAGTTGGCATGGATTTTGTATTTTAGTAAAATGGTGGGTTGGTGGTCACTAAGGGTGTCTGGAAGGACTCCTGCTTGGTATGAAGTACTTGTCTTATTTATCCCCCACCATACCCCAAGATTCTAACTAGACCTTTCTAAACATACTGGAAAATATTAAGATAGAACCAAACACCCTAATACTGGGTGATTTTAACTACCCTGCCATTAACTGGGAAAACTACTCATGTCCCAACACCTTTGCACAACGGTTCTTGGAATTCATAAATTCCAATGCCCTGGATCAACTAATCCATAGTCCCACCAGGGGCTCCAATATCCTAGACCTGGTCATTACCAACATGGGAAATCAATGCTCCATACCTATGGTCACCCCTCATTAGTCAGGTCTGACCATAAGCTAATCACCCTTAACATCCACATCCCACGCCACCCCCCAGTAAAGAAACCACCATAAAAAACTTCTCCAAAGCCAACTTCATGCTACTCAAGTCAGAAGTGACAAACTTCATAACACCCATGCAGATGGGAACTGAAAGTTCAACTGCTGAATCCTACACTAAGGCACTGTACGAGCACATCCACTCATGCATGAATCGTGCCATCCCAAATAGAACCAAAATGCTCTCATCCAAAAAAGAAAGCCAATCTGGTGGTCCCCTGCCATAAACAAACTTTACAACAAAAGGAAGAAACTTTTGCCGAAAAGAGGAAAATCCCAGGATGCAAAAAACTCCCTTACTAGCCTCAGTAAGAAACTGAGATGCCTCATAAAATCCTCCAAAGCTAGTTACGAAAATAAAATTGCCAAAGATTCCAAAGACAACCACAAAGCATTCTATAACTATGTCAAGAATCTAAATGGCAATGCTCAGATCTGCTCTGAGCTAAAACAGAATGGCATTAAATATACTGATCCAAAGGATATTGCCAATATCCTGGCAGATTGATTCAGTGCCAACTTCACCCCCTCTCACCCCCTAAATGGCCCATCTCAATACCAGAAGATTGCCAAATTCCAGTAATAACGGCCACACAGGTACAAAACACACTCTCTAAAGCCAAGAATACAGCATCCATGGGACCAGATGACATCCCGGGCTGTGTACTACATGAACTACAATATGAACTGGCACCTCACCTAAGTGTCATGTTTAATCATAGCCTCACCTCAGGTTTCGTGCCCACTGAGTGGCGCAGAGCTACAGTTATCCCACTCCACAAGGGGGGATCCACCTTAGATCCCGGAAACTACCGTCCCATCAGTCTGACAAGCGTTATCTGCAAGGCCATGGAGCGTATTATCATGGAACTTATAAACATAGACATTGGCAACCTTCAAACACTGGACCCCACCCAGTTTGGGTTTGTGAAGGGCCGATCTTGTCTCCTGAACCTGATTGACTTCTTTGAATCAGTCTCCAAAGCCATGGACAAGGGTAAGGTGGTCCACACAGCCTATCTAGACCTTGCCAAGGCCTTTGACACCATCTCCCACTCTGGAATCATAGATAAACTTACTAAGTTGGGCATTAATCCCTATGTCACCCAATGGGTTGCTAAATGGCTTACTGATAGAACCCACACTGTAAAAGTAGCCAACTCCAAATCCAGCTCCAGACAAGTGACAAGTGGAGTACCTCAGGGTTCAGTCCTGGGGCCGCTCTTGTTTGGCATCTACTTCTCTGAAGTACAGGTCAACACTAAGGGACTCTGGCTAACAAAGTTTGCAGATGACTGCAAACTGGGAGCCATTATTGAATCCCCAAATGATGTGGATACTCTACAAAAGGGCCTTACAGAAACAGATGCTTGGTGCCAGAGCCATGGGCTCAAGCTCAATGCCAAGAAATGTATTGTTATCTCCTTTGGGAAAAAACATGTATCCATGAATTACCATATAGGTGGCAGTACACTAAACACAGAAAGTGTGATAAGAGACTTAGGGACACAGGTGGACAGTGGTCTCATCTTCGATAACCACATCGCCACAACAGTCAGGAAATCCTTCTATGTGGCACACCTCATCACGAAGGGCTTTTCATCCAGAAAAAGGAGGTCATTGTCCCACTGTACTCATCCCTCATTAGACCCATTATAGAATACAACGCCCCATTTGGTATGTACCTCTCAAGACATCTGCAACAACTGGAAAGGCCTCAGAAATACCTCACTAAAAGAATCACAGGCCTAAAGCAGATGCCCCACGCTGACCGCCTTAAAAACTCCAGCTATACTCTGTCGCATATCGCCTACTCAGAGGCGATCTCTGCTTAACATACAAGGCCATGTCAAACCCAGAGCTGTTGGACATGCTGCACTTAAAGAAATCCCAATCCCTCAGAGCTACACGCCCAGGGATCTAAACCTTGTCATCACAATAAACAAAACATGCTGGAGGGATAGGTTCCTGACCCAGAGACTCCCCAGACTCTGGAATAGATTGCCCATACATGTCAAGCAGAGTGCCTCTTTGGACCTCTTCAAGAGGAACCTTGATGATTGGATGGGAGAAAGGAAATTCACCCCAGGGATCACGTCAGTCACCCTGCTAGACAGGGGTCCAGGAAAGTAAATAATGTGGGAAGAAATAGCCAGGAAATTGTTATGGCTAGGCTTGTATAGGCCCTAGGGCTGATAGCCTAGTACCAACCTATGAACCTATGAACCTATGAATCAAGATCTAATCTAGGATTCTTTCTTTGATTTTAGGATTTCCTAGCCTGGTGCTAGATTGAATGACTTGGGAGAAGCTGTAGAGATTAATATGGTTGGTGGGGTTAGTGGTTGAACAAGTGTTCCAGTCAATATTAAAGTCACCTAGGATGATGGTTTCTTGAGGAAGATTTTGATTAACCCAGTGTATGAGGGATTCAAGGGAGGGAATATTGTTGCCTGGTGGTATTTAGCCAGTGATAACATTAATTGAATTTTTCTCACATTCTTATTTAGTTGCCTTGAATGCTTCTACTTGCAGTTCTGAAGAAGAATCACTATTAGATTAATTGAATTTTTGTCGCTAAGTTTGAGTTTGGCTAGGAGAAGTTCAGAAGTATTGAGGGAAGGGATTGGAGGATTAACAATACAAATTTTTAGGTTGTTTTTGTAAATAATGCTACCCCTCCCCTTTTTTGAATAGTCTATCTTTTCATAATATGTTATACCCAGGTGGGAGGAACTCGCTGTCTGGTGTTGTGGGTTTTAACCATGTTTCAGTTAAGGATAGTAAATTGGGGGAGTGGATGGATATTAAAGCATGGAGTAGGTACACTTTGTTATTTATGCTTCTGATATTTAAGCTAAGTAGTAGAAGGCTATGTTTTGGTCTAGAGATGGGAGATTAGTTGGGTGAGAGAAATGGATTAGATGGAGTATTTGTGCAAGGGTTTGGCCCTGGATTGGGATGTATGTCTCCAGCTAGGATTAGTTGATGGCTAATATGGTTTAAGAGTTTGGTTAGTTTGGTTAGAATGGCTATGTATCTATTTGTAGTAAGTGATTTGGTAGAGATTGTGAGGATTCTTCCTGAGGGAGGTAGGAGAATAATGTGGTGATGACTACTTGACGATATGTGTAGGCTGTAGTGATGTATGGGAAGTGTATGAAAGGAAATATGTTTTGAAGTTACAATATAGTTTTAAGGTATATATAAGGTATATATCAGGTATGTTTTAAGGTACATTAAGTATGGTTTGGTAGGAGGTAAGGTAGTGTGTTGATGCTAGGAGAAAGAGGATGGTGAGACAGACTGTGTGCATGGTAATTGGCTTGTGATAGTGTGAGTGTGTCATGATAGTGGGAGGAGTATGTGTGGGTGGGGAGGTGTTTGCTAGAGAGTGATTCATGTAGGTTAGGTAGGTGGAGAGGTTAGGTACAAATCTAGGGTTAGTGGGGGTGGGTGGAAAATGGGTTCAGTGTAGGGGAGCAGAGTGAGCCCAAGTGGTAGTAAGGACGAATGGAGCGGGGTTGCACTGAGACCAACAGGTAAGGTGGGTTCCTAAAAAACAATCAGTATCAGTATCGACACTAAGCAGGTAAGTTAGTAAAAGAGGACAAAAAGTATAGGATGGCTTTACAATAAAGACGAATTAATGAAAGTACTTGCACTAGCTTTTCAAAGTCAAATAAGAATGTCCTGCACTAGTCTGTGAAAGTCCAAAGAAAAGCCTGGTAGTAAGAGAGATGGTCAAAAGTATCCTTTTGTTAGGGAATTATAAGTCCTAGGTCCAAACAGACTTATGAGAACAGGGTCACCAAACTACAAGAAGTACTGAAGGGAGTCACTGGAGAGAGGGTTGTATGCAGCTGTTGCCCCTGGCTTAGTGAGCACTAGGATGCTATATTCAGCTATTTTGTCAATACTTATAAAGTACAAAGCAACTTATAAATGTAAAAGTTTAGGAGCACGTTCAATATTAAAGAGGCACCTACATTCATTTGTAAAATAAAGTAGTGTCCTGTCATTGTTATAATAAAAGCTGTAGCAGCACGATCCACTGGAAGGCTGTCCAGGAGAGCACTTTCAGTTTTTCTTTTGGGGGGGGGGGGAGGCATACTGAATGTATGAGGTCACTGTTTTTTCTAAAGAGTAAAGACAAAATGGAAAGAAGTTAGGCTTGTGGGTGGTGAAGATGACCAGAATGAGGTTTAAAACAAAGTAAAATAAACACAAGGCTTTAATTTGCATAAGCTTCAGAAGTACACCTTCCATCTACAATTGTTGTTCTTTGGACTAGTTAGTAAGTTGTTTCTGGCATATATTACAGATGGCATATGATGACTGTCTTCTTTATCTTTCTGTCAGTGGTTTGCTACCTGATTGATCTTCTTTGTTCTAGCCGCCAAGTCACTTTTCAGAAGCTGATAGATTATCTCCGATGCTTTGATTTTTGTCATTTCAGTTGTTCTCTTAGCCTCTTTGTTAGCTATCCAGTATTCCTTCTTAGCATGGCCCATCTTTTTTTGTCTTCCTTGTTTTTCTACACTCTCTTTTTTCCTTTATAAAACTTCCTGGACTTCTGCCTTCCACCACCAACATTCCTTCTGTAGCTTGTTTCCACACCTAGTTCATCCACATAAATCTGGTCTATCACCTTCACAACTGCTGTTTTGAGAAGCTGCCATTCCATTATTGCTCCTCCTATTTAATTTTCTACTTGAGATGTTAAAGTCATAAGTATTACGCTGACATTGTGGCATGTATATGCTTATTTAAAACTATTGTCTCTTCCTTTTCTTATACCTCCCAAGATTTATCAAAATAAACTTCCCTCTCTATTGACCCACACACAAGTTTTACTTTGTTTTCAGCAGGTCATATAAGTAACAGCTCTCATATTACAATTAACTGTTGTAAGTTCCTTTATATGAAGTATTTAACTGACCTACATCTTCCAGCTGAAGATGAAACTGGCAATGTTAAACTCCCAGATGGTTAACATCCCAGTCATAGTTTTCCTTAAGAAATCACCACAGGTGTGATTTCAAAGTATGCACTGCTATTGATTTTTTTCTCTTATAATATTCCATTTTCTTTATAGAATAAGTAAAAGCAGCAAACAACAGACTGGGTGACAGGAAGAAAGAGATGAGGGCATTCAACCAAAGGAAATCTCCCTAAGAAATATATGGTTTGTGTTTATCAGTACTCTCCATAGGCTACGTAATACAAGTGTGAGGGATTCATGGGTAAGGTACAGTGAGACCACAATGATTACATCAATACTGAAGGGCAAACTGGAGCATACCATAAATTAAACTGGATAAGAGAGGGGATCAAAGATGGCTGCCATTCTGTAAACACTGCATATCTACAGCTCTTCAAATATCCTGAAGAAAATCTAACCCTGAGGACATGCCATGAGTTTTCTTACGTTAATTTTTGGCTAAAATTAAACTACTACATTCAAGTATCGCTTGAGAGGTGAATGAACTTTGGAAAATTAGAGAATTCAACAGGATTAGAACTGATTGACTGACTGATTCTGACGAGAGTATTAAACAAAGGAACTGTCTGATCAGTAAACTTGGCTTATTTACTACTCAGCTATAGTAAGTGCTGTATTGCTTTATAATGTCAAAAGAAGACAAAAGTATGGAAACAACAACAACAAAAAACAAATTATCGGAACTTCAATCACCAGAAAAAGATTTAACTTCAAAAAGGCAGAAGATAACAAAACAGCAGGAACTACTAAAATCTGGAGTGAAAAATAAACCGGACCAACTGGCTAATATGGAAGATATTAAAACTGCTTTGTTACCCATCCAAGAAGCTTTGAAAGAGCTGTCTAATCAGGTACAATCTTTTGGCACTACCTGCAGTCAAATTCTTGAAAGGATGGATAAAACAGAAGCTAGAATATCTGAGAATGAAGACAAAATAACACTGCTTGCTAAAAAAACGGACATTCATGACCTAGACATACATTCTATGCAAGATAAAATTCTGGATTTGGAGGCACGATCCAGGAGAAATAATATAATTATCAGAGGGATACCAGAAACTATCCAATACATTGATTTAATTCCAACCATTACACAAATATTTACAATGCTGTTTAGTGACTCTGATATGGTTAAACAAATAGTAATAGAGAGAGCCCACAGAGCTCTCAGAGAATCACAAGCTTCAAATATACCTAGACCAGTTTACGTCAAAATACTCAACTACCAAGACGTAAACAAAATAATACAAACTGTAAAAAAGAACGGAGGTTATATTATGTGGCACAATAATAAAGTTTCCATGGCTCAGGATTTACCACTGCAAATAAGGCAAGCTAGACAAGCATTATCTGCATACTGCAAATTTCTCATCGAAAAGCAGATTAAATTTCAAATGAAATACTCTAACACACTAATTTTTACAGTCGATGGTTCCAAATATTCCATATCTACAAAAAAAGAAGCAAAAGCTATGGAATATTTGGAACCATCGACTGTAAAAAGAAGCAAAAGCTACCTTCAGGAAGGTAGCTTTTGCTTCTTTTTACAGTCGATGGTTCCAAATATTCCATATCTACAAAAAAGAAGCAAAAGCTACCTTCCTGAAGATTTTCAAGTCTCTGCCTGCTTCAGAAGCGTGATTTGGCCCTTCAGTCTGATTGCCACAACGTCGGTAGTTGGATTCGCTTTTTGTTGTAACTCGAGGCTTCTAAATCCTTTGTTTGACTTTTCAGTGCACTAGGCCTCTTGGAAATCGGATATCTAGTCTTTTTTTTTTTTTTTTTAGAGCTCCTGATCGTTTGTGAAGGATTTCCGAGATTTTATGGCTTTCACGGACTGTGCTCCTTCACGAATCAACAGGAAATGCTTTTGTTGCTGCTGAGGGTCCGTTTTCGAAGTGACGCATCTGGAAGTCCGTCCGCTTAATGGTTCCCCCGTCGCGAAGCCGAGGACAAGTTTATAAGCTCAGAAAAATCAATATCAAGGTAAAATTCTAGACTCTAAAATAGACAAAGAGGGAAGATGGTGCTATGTGATTCTTTCATCTACCCTTTATGATAAACCTGTCTTACTTCTTAACATTTACGCACTATGTACCAATCAACAACTTTTTATAGCATCACTTTACTTTATCCTTAATCAATATAATAATTGTTATATAATAATAGGAGGTGATTGGAACGCATATCAAGATCCAAAACTGGATAAATCAAGTTCACATAGGTCTTTTAATAATCAAGCAGTAATAGCATTAAGTGAACTTAAAGTTGATTTTAAACTATATGATCCCTTTAAATATACAAACAACCAGTTAAATACAAATAACTTTACTTTTTATTCAAGTTGTCACAAAATGTGGTCTAGGATAGATTTTTTCTTGATTTCAGATGTACTAATTAATTTAGATCCCTGTGTATCTATACAAGCTCGATACTTATCAGATCATTCTAGAATTACATTAAGTTTTAACAAAGACATTAGAAATAGTCTACGACATAGAGGTTACAATTGGTCTCTAAATCTGAATTTATTAAATAAAGAAGATATAATCCATGAAATTCAAGAGACTTTTAATCTACTACTAGTTAACTTTTCCAAACTGCGACATCCACCCGATATAGAATGGGTGACAACCAAAGCACAAATAAGCGGGATCTTTCTCCAAAAAGCTATGTATTATAAGAAAATACAAACTAGAGAGATACAAGAACTGGAATCTAAAATTAAGCTATTAGATCAGGATTTAATTAGGAATTATAACAATCAAACTGAAACAGAATTATTAAAATGTCAAAAGGATCTTTTTTTGCTTCAAAATAGTAGGTTGTCGTTTCATGAACATAAAATATTGGTAAAATATGCCAATCATATTCAGACCCCATCAAAGGCATTGGCTCGTATCATTAACCAATCGAAAATACCTTCTCAAATTCCTGAAATACAGTTTAACAATAAAAGATATACTAATACTGAAGATATTACGAATATCTTTGAATTAATATTCTCTTAAATGTATGGCGATCATCAGGGATTACTTACAAATAAGATTAATAATGATTTTCTGCAGAAGATTATCTTTCCAAAAATTGGTGATGAATCTCAGGTGGATTTAACTAAGCCAATTTCCTCTGAGGAGATAATAGATACAATTAATAATTTGAAACCCCATAAAGCTCCAGGAACGGATGGTCTGACTGCAGAGTTTTACAAAACCTTTCGTGATATCCTTGGTAAAATACTTCCGCATATATTTAATTATATAATCAACAATAAAATTAATGATCCACACTTTAATGCATCGAAAACAATTCTTATACCTAAAGAAAATGCAGATCTGCAAAACCCGGATAACTATAGGCCTATTTCACTTTTAAATATAGATATGAAAATTATGACCTCTATCTTAGCTAATAGATTGAAGAAGGTAATAAATTTAATAATATCTAATGAACAAGCTGGCTTTATAAATGGCAGACAAACTACTGACAATATGTTATCACTTCATACACTAATTTCTTACGCCAGTCATAGAAATCTTAATGTTTACGCACTCATAATTGATGCACAAAAAGCTTTTGATAGAGTTAATTTAAAATTTTTGTTTGATATTTTATCATACTTTAATATACCCCAAGATTTATTATAACATTAAAAAAATGATATAATAATCCTTATACAACTTTATACATTAATAAAAACTTTTCTAAAAGAATACAAATTAAGAATGGAATGCGTCAAGGCTGTCCGTTATCTCCTATATTATTCAATTTATATTTAGAACCATTATTTTTACATATTAAGCAAAATACATATCATAATGCCCCAATAATACATGGTATTAAAATATCCATGGCTGCTTTTGCTGATGACCTTAATACTGTATGACGCCTGTTTCAAATACCAAGAAAATATTAAAAGCAGTGGATGAATTTGCAGAGATATCCAATTATAAAATAAATCTTAAAAAAAACAATTTATTTCCTTTAAAAACGCCTAAACCCTTTTCGCTTTTAGCATTGGTAGGTGAGTTAAAATCCAAAGAAAAAATAAAATATTTGGGTATTGTTTTTTCCATAGATAATAGAGATTTCTATGTGAATAATGTTAAGCTGATTTGGGATCATATATTGTCTGATTTAAAAAGATGAAATAATCTGAAATTACCAATAATGGCAAAGGTCTCAATCATTAAAATGAATGTACTCCCCAGAATGTTATATATTTTTCGAGCTTCTCAAGTCTCAATTTCCAAGAAATTATTTAAACAAATTTATACGAAATTAGCTAAATTTGCATGGGAGCCTAGAAAAACTGGAATATCTTATGATAAATTGATGACTCCGAAAAATAAGGGAGGCTTAGATTTACCTAATTTTGAATTATATTATTTAATAATAAATTCTAATAGAATTCTAAGAGTGGCTAACTTTGAGATACCCAGTAGTAAATGGTCACCTAAGTGGGTGGTTTTGAATTACAAACATGCTGTTAGTTTGGATATTAACCCTAAGGCATTACCCTTTTTAAATAAAGATACCTTCAAATTATATGCTTTAATGGAGCATATTAGATTATACATAATATTATTACAAAATATTTTTCAATCTTTAGATCTCTTGCAATATATGATGACTTTCCAACCCTTTCATAAGATTCCGAATTTGAAAATCAATAATCAATTAATAGATCTTAAAAAATTTCCACTTATAGTCAATTTAACTGTACTTGATTTATATCCTTATCTTGGTATTTCAATACATAATACATTAAAGGAGATGAACCTTCCTAAATCTTATTTAATTATAATGAGACAGTTAAAGGATCTTTCCATAAACTATTTTAGTGATTTCAGAATTAAGGAGGAAGATTTAACTAATTGTTCAAATTTATGGCAAACTCTTATACAGGACTCTAAATTCATAATGTCTACATATAATCTGGTAAAAGACTTGAAATATCAAAACCAAATAATCTTGTCAAAATACTGGAAGGATAAAATACCATTGATTGATGATAATAAAATATTAAAAGCAATTAACCTAACCTTAAAATCAGTATCTCTTCAAAAGTTATTATTTACTCAGCTGATGATATTTAATAATGCCTATTACACTCAACTCAGTCTGCATAATTTCAATTCCAAAAATTCACCCAAATGCTCATACTGTATTGATCAAACAGCTGATCTTCTACACATGTTCTGGAGCTGTAAATGTATATTTAAACTTTGGAACTCTTTAAAAATTCAATTACAAAAGATGGGTTATCAACATTCCACACTTTCCTGGGAATTTATGATTCTACATATTCCTCCGAATAACTTGGATAGATCCCAAATGATCATACTTATAAATATTTTCTTGTTAATGAAGCTTTATATAGCTACAAATTGGTTGAATCCATCCCAGACTTCATGGGAAAATTTTAAAAGTGTAGAGATAAAACATATTCTAGCACATAAATTATTAATTAAGGATCATAAGAAAAATATATACAATCCGAAAATATGGGAGTAAATCTTCAATATTGTGTTGGCTTAATGTTCCGAATCCAGTTTAACTCCTGGACGTACATACTTAATTTGGAAGTCAGTATTAATAATCCTGTATATTGATACTATATCTTTTAACACTCTTTCTCAGAATTGTATTTCAATGTATACTGATCTTATTTAACTGTTGGAAGCATTCATGTATATAATGTATATATATTGTAGTATTGTTGTTATAAGTTTCTTTTAGGTACTGTTTTGTTTCTCTTTGTTTTGTGTATTATTGTATGACAAATTGGAAAAATAATAAAGATTTATTATAGAAAAAAAAAACTGGATAAGAGAACACACTGATTGAAATGTATTTTGTGTTGAAGGATTTGAGTGAAAAATAACTAAATGAGCCAAGAAAGGTAACCAATGTAAATTGGAATGACCCCGTACTGATGGATCTACTACAACACATCAACAAGTCAAATGGGATCAGAAATACTTGGGCCAGGGATCTATACCTCTTCTACAATGTCAGCAGAGTGGTCTGGAGGGACAGGTATACCTTGCAGAGGATACTACTGCTGCTGTGGAACTCATTCTCCATCCAAACAAAACAAAGCTGATCTCTTTCCATATTCAAGTGCAGTTTGGATCAATGGATGGGAAACAGAAAATTTACCCCAGGACTGTACTCCGTACTACTAATGGATTGAGCCAGCTCCTAAATGCATAGACCCATGGTTGGGTTCCCTGAAATTATCTATGTTATGATCCCTGTTATTCGCACTATGGATAATAAATAATTATTGACCATGGAATGGATAAGGCCCATTTAATAACAAATAGGATAGGTTAATTCAAGTACCAACAGGGAAACTGGCCTACAAGGGGTGCTAGCCTACTCCTTACCTATGACCCTATAGACACTTTCAATGATTTTAATATATTTTTATTTTTATGTATTTTATTTATTGCCTCCTAACTTCAGCAATGGACTACTGCCTTTTTCTTTCCATTTGTAACCCATTGTTTCTTTCTTTTTAAACAGCAGTGGGATTCCCTTGTAGTATATGGGACATTATTATCCAGGGAAATGGTCCTTAATGATACTAAGTGAGATTGCCAGTCCAAAAAGGCAACAGGCAGCAAAAAGTTGTTATACTGTAGCTGTGATAGGGATTTCTCTGTGTGCAGGAAAACAAAACTTGAATATGGGATAAACCCATCACTAACCAGAGACAGAGTGCGACATGGTGACACTTGCTTATCCCATGTGCCATAACATGTTTGTCATAATGACACAACTGCTCAGGTATATTTGCATCCTTTAACTACCTTAACTAACACTAACAATAACCTTGTTCCTAACCCCTAAACAACACCCTTTACATAACAGTACCACTACATAAAATACACACACACACACACACACACACACACACACACACACACACACACACACACACACACACACACACACACACACACACACACTTCAAACATACCAATGTATTCTCTTCCTAACTCCTTTTCTAACCTTAACCAATAATGGCCCACAGACACACACACAAATACACACACACATACACACATGCACACACACACACACACACACACACACCACACACACTTCAAACATACCAATACACAAGAAGATACATATGTATCCCCTTCCTAACTCCTTTTCTAACCTTAACCAATAATGGCCCGCAGAGACATACACACACACACACACACACACACACACACACACACACACACACACACACACACACACACTCACACCCACACTCACACACACTCATTATTCCTCACTGCAAACATTTTTAATGAAAGTTTCTACATTGCTCCCCAGTTCAACTTGCCTTGCGTTACATAAAATAAAATTTGATGATTCTGCCACTCAACAAAACCTTCACTCAACCAGTAATGACATAAAAACTTTTTGATGAACAAAACATGCAACAAAACCAATAGCAACCATGAGTATGTATATGTGCATATCTGCATGCCAATGTGTATGTGTTCGTGTGTTTGTCTGTGTATGCATGTGTGTGTATATGCATGCATGTGTGTATGTGCGTGCGTGTGTGTGTGTGTGTGTGTGTGTGTGTGTGTGTGTGTGTGTGTGTGTGTGCGCGCAGGCGCGCATCTGTGAAGGTTTCTTTCCTATTGCATATACTGTTATTAGAAGTATGAGACCCAGTAGGACAAGTCCCAGTCCTTCAAAAAATACACTGAAATTCAAATACAAAGGTAGCAGATTCAGAAACTTACTATTAGACACCATACTGTAATGCCTTCTCTGGTAAGGTCAAACCACAAAATGAACTCCTTTGAAGTAAAGATAAAACCTGGACCCACAGATAAACTTGGAATATTCAGGAAATATTCTAAAACTAACCTCCTGCTATTAAGTGAGAACCTGGTAAAATTTCAAGCCCCCATAAACCCTGAGAACACTGCTGCTTATGCAGAACTGTTCACAGAAACCATGTACAAGCAGGTTAATAGCTGCATAGAGGCAGCTGTACCCACCAGGAAGAAGTACAGATCTAACCAAATAACAAGCCACCCTTGTGGAATCACAAAATCAATAGGCTGTATAATAAAAGGAAGAAAATCATAGCAAAAATTAGGAGGTGCAGTACCCAGCAGGATAAAAGCACCCTCATTAGAATAAACAAACAACTCAGAGGACAAATAAACTCTACTAAAGCCAATTTTGAGGTAAGTTTGGCCTCCCAGGAAAACGACAACCACAAAGCATTCATTGGCTATGTCCACAACCTCAAAGGCAATACACAATTGTGTGCAGAGCTCACTGTAAATGGAGTCACCTATACTGAGCCAGAAGACAAAGCAAACCTCCTGGCTGATAAATTCAGCTCCAACTTTACCCCCTCTCTCCCTCAACCTTTCCTCAGGAAATATCATCAAATATAACTGCCCCTACTATCACTAGGGAACAGGTCCTTAATTCCCTCTCTTAGATAAAGAACACTGTATCAATGGGCCCAGACAATATCCCAGGATGGCTTCTAAATAGCATGAAATATTACCTAGCAGTGCCCCTGGAACTATTATTTAACTGTAGCTTCCAAAGAGGTTTTGTGCCTCATGAATGCAGAAAGGCAGCAGTCATCCCTCTGCACAAAGTTGGGCCATCTACAGACCCTGGAAACTACAGACCCATAAGTTTCACTAGTCTTATATGTAAAGGCATGGAAAGAATTATCATGAAGATGATCAATAGTGATACAGTAAACTTCCAGACACTGGACCCAACCCAGTTATGTTTCGTCAAGGGCAGATCATGCCTCCTCAGCCTGGTGGGCTTCTTTGAGAAGATCACCTAAGCAATGGATGAGGCCACAATTGTTCACACTGCCTATGTTGACTTGGCCAAAGCATTTGACACAATCATACTTCTCAACTGTGCAGATTTTTGGAGAATGTCCAGATTTTTGCCTCATATTTTTGTTCTGTTTTTCACAAAATTGTGGTTTTCTGGTAAATTAGTGGTAAATCATTAAATATTGAAGTTGAAAAATAATGATAGACATTTGAGTTTCAGACTTCATACCGTTTAGAAAATTCATGCTAATTCAAAACCTGTTATTTTATCAACTTTCTAAGTTTGTAAGAGAAATATTTAAAAATTGTCCCTATTTTTGGGCCTTTGTCCCACTTTTATTTATGGCTGTCCAGATTTCTTGCTCTAGGAGGTTGAGAGGTATGGACACAATACCCCACTCAGCCATTGTTGACAAACTCAAGAGGTTAGGTACAGACCCATACGTCTCCTGGTGGATAGCCAACAGGCTCACAGACAGGACCCAGGAAGTTAGAATTGGGGCTCCACCTTTACAAAGAGGCCAGTCACAAGTGAAGCCCCTCAGGGATCAGTCCTTGGACTGCTTCTTTTTGGCATTTATTTCTCAGAAGTCAAGGCCGACGCCAGTGGTCTTTGGCTGACTAAATCTGCAGATGATTACAAATTAGGAGCTGTCATTGAATCTCACACTGACACAAATGTTCTCCAGGAGGGGCTGACAGACAAACATCTGGTGTCAGAGCCATGGACTAAAACTAAATGCCGAGAAATGGGAAGTCATCCATCCCTGCTAACTATCATATTGACAACACACTCCTTAGAGCTGACCCAATAGTCAGGGACTTAGGGACACACATAGATAGTAATCTAGACTTTGACCAGCATGTGTTTACAGTGATGAGGAAATCATTCTATGTTGCGCAACTTATAGTCAAATAGGTATGGCATCTAAGTCCAAGGAAGCCATTGTTCCACCGTATTTGGCATTCATCAGACCTATCACTGAGTACACAGTCCCCTTTGGTATGTACATAACCAGGCATATCCAGCAATTGGAACATCCAAAGAAGTTCCTCACAAAAAAATACAGGGCATAAGCAAAATGTCCTCTGCAGATTGCCTCAAGGTCCTATCCCTGTATTCTGTCTCATACAGGCTTTTGAGTGGAGATCTATGACTGACATACAGGGCATTGTCAAACCCCACTCTGATGAACATCCTGCATCTCCACAAAACAAGCAGCACCAGCATTTCCCATTCTAAGGACTTAGACCTTGCCTGTGATATAAATAGGACCTGCTGGAGAGACAGGTATGTATCCTAGAGACTGCAACGTCTATGGAACAGGCTCCCATCCATGTGAAGGAGTGTTCTTCCCTAACCCAATTCAAGTGCAACTTGGACAATTGGATGGGAAACTGGAAAGTCATCCCTGGTTTGGCATCTATGTCTTTAATGGACACAGGTAACCTGTAAATTCCAGCCTGATGCTTACATTTATCAAAGGTATCAGAACTTGTCAGAAATTTGGGATGCATGACTAGGTTTAAAAAGGCCCTTGCGATTGTTAGCTTAGTAAACACCTATGAACCTATCAGCCTATAAGAAATTTTAATCATTTTTGTAGGAGTCTTTTCTCCACTCCTATCTGAAGCAGAGATATATGCCCTCACACCACCTATTTTTATATATAGCAACTTCAAGATTTCTACATCCCAGAGAAAGGGGAAATATTTCAGGATATCACAAACTTTTACTATATTAATTCCTCATTTCCACTTGTATTCCATAGTCTCAAGTAATTATTTTCCCTGTATTTCAGCAAGCATCCGTGCATATCAGCATCCATTTGCACCTCATTATTGTTAGGCAAAATGTGACAGAATCAGACAATGAGTGGGTACAGCTGTGACTCTGCTGTTGCTACATGCCTGTCAGATCTCACAGATTATGCCAAATGCCTCTAATTTTGACATATGTATTTGTCATGTTTCACATAAAATGTTTGATTTTTTGATAAATTAATAAGGATTTTAGTCATTCAGTAGTGCTTGATATTACAGTTTCATATTTCCTATTATCAGAAAATGTATGTTGATTCTAACTGTGTTGTGGTATTAACTTTTAAGTCAGAGTAATATTAAAAAATTGTCCCTTATCGTAGCCCTTTGTCATCCTATTATTTTGGCTTTGTCCAGAATTATTGAACAGAGAAATTGAGAGGTATGTGTTGCAGTTCAATAACAATGCAGGCAACATAAAAGAGTCTGTCAAAAACCTGCAGTGAGAAGACAACTCATGGTCTAGGTGCTTCTGCAGTGAGTTGTATTAAACTTAACTAGTATTGCTTCTGGGATGGCAGCCAGGCTATTCATTGTTTTACCATAAAGCGGAAGTACAGTTGTAGTGGCACTGTATTATTTAATCTTTGTATTTTCTTTTTGTCTATTATTAACGGGTAAGTCAGGTTGTAAAGGAAGCCTATATACTTCCATTTAATAACACCTGTAGCTCCTTATGGATTCCTGGTATGCTTTAGGTCCAGCTTCCTTTACTATACAAGTTAGCAATTCAGTAACTACTAACTGACTACAGGGCTGACTGCTCCATATGGGTGTAGCCTGGACTTGGGTTCCCACTCTGAATTTCTCATATGGTGCCTAGATTTGTTCTTCCAGGAAACAAGTTTTAGAATCAGAAAGAAAAGTAGGACTAATAATGAAGGGAACACAAGAAAGTAATGGATTTGCTTTGTATCCTGCTTAGGCTGCACTAATGACATGGAAGTTTGGTTCCTCAGTTTCTGGAATTCCTGATTTTAACTACATGTGAAAAGACTTGAAATTATTATAGGACACTGGGGTATTGCCTACACACTGTCCTTTAGATTCACTGACAGTGTAGAACTAATCAAAAATGTTACCCTACGACAAGATGTTTGCATTCTGTGGTATTTTCTTTTTTTCACTTTTCTCAGAAATTGCATCCTTATGCTGTAGAGTCACCTGCATATATGAGACTGACCTGTTGTTGCCAATTGTTTTGTTTTACTATAAAAGATTCCATGCATATGCATTGATATTCTTGTGAATTCAGTAGAAAGGTTCAATATGTGTTTGTTTCTGATCAGAAGTTCCAGAAAGGGCGAATCCCAGCCAAATGTGCACTGTCACTGACGTAATTATGATTGCAGTAACATTAGCATGTGCTGCAGTATCTATTTAATTTACAGCTATATGTGGAATATGAGTGGTGGAAAATAAACTATATAATTCTTGCGCAACTTGTCTGTGGTGTACTGCAAAGAGGAAATTAGAAACAGGAGAGTATATAAGACTGACAGTCCTAAGGAAAATGAAAATTAATGTTATCATTTCAAGTAAAAAATTAGCACAACAAATGCAGTGTCATTGATAAGTGAACCACTACAACATCCTTTAATTGAAGAGACCACTAAATGGTATAACCTTTTCTACAGAAATTTGTCTTCTGTATTATATACTGAACTTAGATACCCTGTGCCATAAGTCAACACGCTTACGGTTTTGAATGAAATGAGTATAAAAATTTGCTTCTTTTAAAACACAGTGTACCGTGCAGAAAGCATGCGTTATTTAAAAGTGTTTTTACATTGCCCAAATGTGATATGACTGCCAGAGTGTAAATATTGCATCCATGTAACTGGCTAGCAAATGAGAATCTTATTCAGACTTCTGAATAGACCATGGTCATCTCGGCAATCTATCCTGACAGGCTCACTAATGTACACAAATTAGAGTATGCTTAGTGAGAGACACAAAACTACTTAATGCTGTTTTTTTTTCTTATGACATAAATATATCTTGAGGTAAGAAACTACATTCAGATGATAAGTGAAATGAGGGGCAAACATTTTTGTAAAAAAAAAAAAAAAACTTGCTGTCATCAGTAATTTGCTACATTTCATGTTTATTCTAGATGGGATGTGACTCAAAGTATATCTTGAAACAGCTGTGGTCATCAGGAATAGTACAGTCTATTTCATGTAGCATGATCATTTTGACAGCCATATTTGAGCTGATGCTGCTTTTGATTATGATGGAAAAAACAGGCTATTGACACATTTTCTGTAAATTCTACCTCCAGATGCCAATCCATTCCAGTACAGACTCTCCAGATTTCTGATTTAAAATAATTATGTAGCAAAATTGTTTATGAAACACTACGAGTTGTACAGACAAGATCCACATATTTAGTTTTAAGAGGTAAGTCTGATTATTCATAGCTAATCATTTTTAAGAGTGACATCATAACATTTCCTTACTTAAATTACTTAGTACTGCATACATCTGACACAGGTTGTGAGATTCAAACTCTGGTCTGCACAGCACTACATATTTATAATTCATTAACTGAAGCAGTACATCATGCATATAGTAGCTTCATTAACTGAGACAAGAAAGAGTTTACTTGAGTGGGGAGAAAAGCTGAATCTGTTGTGTAAATTTCCCAGTGACTTAATGCAGTAGATAATATAGCAATAACCCACGCCTGGGTGTGGGTAATGCTGGATTTACCCACGGTTGGCGTGGTTTGGGACCAAACAAACACAACCGTGGGTAAATCCAGCATTACCCACACCCAGAAGTGGGTTATTGCTATTATACAATGACATTATTTAACTCATTCACTCCAATGGACCTCAGGAAGTTTGCACTGTAACTTCTAATGGGCGGAGCCTAAGCCTTTTGTCAAAATCAAATTATGTCCTCAGATTTCAAACAAATGTTCATATCTCTAGAACCATAACAGTTATGAAAGAAGTATAAATGGCAGACTCTTCAGCACAAACTATTTTTATAGTGGTAGTACTCTTTAGGTTCTAGGTCTTAAACTGATTTTTATAAGTCACAGTAAACACAGTAACTATTACATTTGTAAAACATTTGTAATATTTTACAAACAACTTACAATATCTCTGTCAGCACTCAGGTTAAACACATTCTGTCAGCAACAGTTTATTCATCTAGCTGAGACGTTTTATATGAGGCTAAGGAGTTCTGTGTATGTTACTTGGTTGTTGGGATATTTAGAAAAATGGGAAAATTATAGCTATATAAACTTATATAATAAAAGCAGCAGTTAATATCTATTTACCTGCACTAGACAGAGGTCAAATATTAATGCAGCTGAGTTTGTCATTGTTTAAGACTTAAGATGAAATCTTTTAAAATATTGTATATAGCATGGTTTTAGAATTATTGATGCAAATATGAACAAGCAATATTTGATGCCTAGAGGTGTCCGTAGGAGTTAACTGCAGATACACATGGAGGCGTCACTCGGATGTAATGTGTTAAGAAAAGAAATAATTACTTTTCTTAAATAATGGCATTGTATAATGCCTCTTTGCTGCCCTTCCGCAGCTGTCTGGTGTTCCGCGGCAGTTCTGATGTACTGCGCATGCCTACGCAGTACATCAGAGCTGTGGGCAAAAGCAACGGAGAACGCAAGATCTCCGTTGCTTTTTACTGTCTCGCTATGTTAAATGGGTTTAACATAGCGAGACAGCTTTAAAATAAGCAACGGAGATCTCCGTTGCTTATTTTAAAGCTGTCTCGCTATGTTAAACTCATTTAACATAGCGACACAGTAAAAAGCAACGGAGATCGCAAGATCTCCGTTGCTTTTTACACACTGTGTCGCTATGTTAAAGGAGTTTAACATAGCGAGACAGCTTTAAAAAAAGCAACGGAGATCTGCGTTGCTTTTTTTAAACCTGTGTCACTATGTTAAACTCTTTTAACATAGCGAGACAGTGTTTTATACTAATGGAAAAAGTCCGGGCGACCGGACCTTTTTCCGTTAGTATATTGAGGGATTTACAACGGGCACGCTGGATGGGCTGGCCAATCTACGTGCACGTTTTAGAGGAGGCATTGTATAATAGGTATTTTCATGAAGAGACTGATTGTAAGCTGTCTACCACTAATCTAGAATTATGTTTAAAGCCCAGATGTAAACTGCAAACCAATAATACATCAAACTGCAATGCTAGGCAGCCTGCACTGTCCAGTGTTGCAACACAGGAAAAGAAACAGGCAACTATCAAAGGACATAAGAAGTGTGGTGAAAGCAGTGTTAAGTTTTCACAGGATGGTCATGCATTTTAAGGGAAATGCTTCATGACTTCCATCAGAGAACAGCTCTCTTCCTCTCTCAAGTTTTTGTATAACTACACAACATGGCAATAGAGAATTACGCATCCATTTTGGTTTCAGGAGGTGTTTCCATAGAAGAACACTTTACCAATATATTAATGTATTACAAGCTCATTGAATAATACAATAAATAACATCGAAGTGTAGATTTGTTTTGCAGCACTTAGGCTCATCTATGGCACAAATATTTTTGGATTTCAAAGTCAGAGAATCACAGAATGATAGAAAAGCTTTTAATTGCAAACAGATCTCAATAGCAAGACTGAAACATCCAGTTCAGTTCCCTTCAGTGTGTATCTTTTTTTTTAGTTTTCTGTTTTTTATATACATATACAGTCTGAAAACATTATTCTAAAGCTGTGATGCATTATTATATGCCATGTTTCACTGAAATAATGAGTTACAGACAGCACATTTATTTTACCGAATGTTTCCCACTGTTTTATATATGCTCCTGGACACCACTGTAAATTTTTGAAAGAACACCCTGTAGCTGTACTAAAATTAATACGTGATGGTGTATTCTTGTTTTCAAGCAGTGCAATCAGTCAGCTTTATGGAAGCCTCCTCCTGAGTATTGCAAGTAACAGCTACACCACTGGGTAATTGATTCTGATTTATTTTTAAAACTGATATCTCCATTATGTGAGTTGCTTCCACCTTTGTACAATTCACGAATGCAGTAAAAAAGCCAGAGCATAAATATTGCATACAATAACTCATCTAACAGCCTTCTCTAGCATTAACTGTGTTTCAAATAAGCATTCTCAAAATAAAATATACATTGTGCATAATATAAACTGTATCTCGCTTATTTTTAGTAGGATGGTACATAAGACATAAAAAGAAATGGGGTTATGATCTCTATGTCCCACCACCAAATTCCATGTCAGTCCTTACAGATAACAAATAGTTTACATAGCATTAATAGCAACCCTAAGCAAAAACAGAATAGATGATGTGAGTAATTGTTTTCAAACTGGATAATAAAACGTTCAATAAATCCATGGAATTTTAAGCCTCATGTCAAGTTTGCCAGATATTTCCAATTAAGTGTTGCATATATATACTTGCACATCATTGAGATCATGCAGCCATTAAAAATGCTTTATACAGAACACACACAGCTGTCTCTCTGCAGTGAAGCTGTCATATCAAATTAAAAAAATCTAGTTTATGCAGAAATTGCTCTAGCTGACATGATAATCTAGAAAGTTTAATAAATATGAGCTCAGAGTTTTCCTCTAAGTCTGGTCACTATTAATTTACAAAACATTGAGTAAATTGCAAAGGTGCTCAGTCCAAACTCTACTAATTATACCATGACCCCCCATTAATATTCCAAAACGTGCACGCTGATTAGCCAGCGTGCATGTTGTAAATCGACTTATACTAATGGAAAAAGGTCCGGTCACCCGGACTTTTTCCATTAGTATAAGTCTCTTTTAAAACACTGCCTCGCTATGTTAAAAGAGTTTAACATAGCGACACATGTTTAAAAAAAGCAACGGAGATCTCCGTTGCTTTTTTTAAAGCTGTCTCGCTATGTTAAACTCCTTTAACATAGCGACACAGTCTGTAAAAAGCAACGGAGATCTTGCTTTCTCCATTGCTTTTTTTTTAAACCTGTCTCGCTATGTTAAATGGGTTTAACATAGCGAGACAGCTTTAAAATAAGCAACGGAGATCTCCGTTGCTTATTTTAAAGCTGTCAAGCTATGTTAAACCCATTTAACATAGCGAAACAGTAAAAAGCAACGGAGATCTTGCTTTCTCCATTGCTTTTGGCCACAGCTCTGATGTACTGCGTAGGCATGCGCAGTACATCAGAACTGCCGCAGATGCCAGACAGCTGCGGAAGGGCAGCAAAGAGGCATTATACAATGCCATTATTTAAGAAAAGTAATTATTTCTTTTCTTAAATAATGTCATAGTATAATAGCAATAACCCACTTCTGGGTGTGGGTAATGCAGAATTTACCCCCGGTTGTCTTTGTTTGGTCCCTCGGGCTTCGCCCTCAAGACCAAACCACGCCAACTGTGGGTAAATCCCGCATTACCCACACCCAGGCGTGGGTTATTGCTATATTAAATGGGCTCACGCGGTGGTGCAGTGGTAGCGTTGTTGCCTCACAGCAAGAGGTTCTCCTGATCGATTCTCGGCTGGTGTGCGGGGAGTTCCTTCTGTGTGGAGTCTGCATGTCCTCCCCGTGGTCGAGTGGCATTCTGAAAGACATGCATGAATGGGCGTGCCTTCGTTGAAGGTTGGGCGTCGAGCTGGCAACTCAGCACTGTAGAAGCCTACTGCCAATCATTAGTGGACCGGAGTTCCGCTGTGGCGACCCCTAACCAGGAAAAGCCGAAAGACAAACAACAACAACATTGGAAGCTGTCTCATGAAAACGTTAAAAGATCAAAAACTACCTGTATGATAGAGTAAAATTGTGACTGTCTATTACTTAGTGTAGTGATTGATTGTGAAAATAATTAACATTTTTCCTGTTAATCTATTGCTGTTCTTTGTATTACCATTTTTCTAAATAGGTTTCTTTCTACCCTACATTGCTGTAGTTCATTTTGCTACAATATCTTCAAACCAGTTATATGATGGGAATGTGACAGTTTCCTAGAACATGGCCCATAAATTCTTGCCGCACATTAATTAAACAGTCATTAACTGTCGGATCTGCTGTAGCAACATGTTAAGCTTTAATCTAAAGTACAGGGAAATGCACTGCTGCTCTTATTAATGCATGAAAACACCACAGCTGCAGCCCTAATCTGGGGTATCAGGGGCAACTTTAGCATTTGCCTTGACTGGATCCTGAGACTTATATATCTGGCAGTGCATCTGACCAAACCACTTCAAATAAATCAAGAGTGACAGGAAGGCCATGCATATTGTGATGACCAAATGAAACAAATGCTGTTATAATGTATTTGTGTGCAACTTTTACTGCAACCTTATGTTATAACTGGTGTATCCACTGCATTACAGTGTGTGTGTGTGTGTGTGTGTGTGTGTGTGTGTGTGTGTGTGTGTGTGTGTGTGTGTGTGTATCCCTGCCTGTGAACACAAATGCAACACATTGGCATGCTTGTTCTTCTGCTGTTGATATTTTGCATTACATGAAAGAGCTCATAACAGTTCCTTTTGTTCTAAATGGCACAAGATGTGTCATCACGTAACCATACTCATTTGCTGATCACCTAAACCACCATTTTGACCAGTGTGTCTGTGTGAATGTGTTCTAGGTTTTTTGTGTTGTAGAATGCGTGAAATATTATGACACTGAATATTTATTGTGTGCAAATGTTCTTTTTGGTGTACAACATGAATAATATTTACACTCTTAAATAGCTTAACTTAGATGTTATATAGTGTGAATTATAATACATACATTCTATAGGGAAAACTAAATCTGGCAGCAGGTATAAAACATGTGTTAACTTCATTGAGGCAGTGAAGGAAGTTAATATGATGTTCAGAGTGAATCACTGTTGCAGTAACCTAAGCTATGAGGGTTCAGGCAATTTGCACTAGCCAGTTTTCAAAAGCTTTGGACACCTCCTCAGCACTCCTCCTGTCAGGAGCAAGGGAAGTGCACCTATACAAGGCAAGAGTGCCTAAAGCCTCAGGGCTTTTTTTGCTGTTGAAGCAAGTGTGTTGTTGGTGGTCAACCTATCAGCTGACTACAACCTTCAAGCTAAGGGCAGATAAGTCCATTAAGCACCATCTAGTGTTATGGAAAGAATTTTGTGCTTATGTAGAATTGACAATGTAATACTTAGATTCATAGATTGTTATTAGGCTAATGACCTGGGGGGTGGGGGTGGGGTATCTAAGCCTAGCTAAGTTCTCCCGAATGAATAATGATGTCCTGTATCCAAATAGGAGATTGAGGTCCAGTCATTTATAAGCCACTTCTGCTCATAATGGATGCCAGGTCCAGTGTAATTTTCCTAGTCCTATTCACTGGTTTAGATTATGCTTAAATTGGGCAATAGATGAACTCAACTTCTCAAGGATGGATGCCTGTTCCATAGGAGGGGCAATGTCTGGGACACATATCTCTCTCTCTAACATGTTCTATTTACATCACAGACAGACCACAGAATTCAACTTACCTTTGAACTCCTAATTACCTTAACTTGAATACTTACTAGGACCTCTAGGCTATGCTTTTCATTTTTTGCTTTTCCATCTCAGTTTATAAATTGAGCAGAAATCATGTTTCCAATGCACAACAAGCAGAAACTTTCAAAGAAGCCTTGCAAGGTAATTGCAACTCCTTTGTTGCCTCAGCCACTAGTTGGCATTTCTGCTGTGGCCAATTTTTGTACCTCAGATGATCTATTTTCTTCCAGGTCCTGTTAATGTAGCAGTTGCAGCCACGAATGTAAAGATGCATGTCCTCTGTGACTGTAGGAAAGCCCGGTGTGGGTTAGGGAGAACCATATTTCTTGATGACTGGCCAGAAGGGGGATTTGGAAAACTGGACTAGTGTACCTAAGGCATCTGTTAGACTGTACTTAGTGAGGAAAAACTGCCAAACGTTCCATTTCACTAAGGAAAGAGTTGATTTATTGTTTTTTTTGCAAAGGAACTGATAGCTGTTCTTCCATCAACTAGTCTGTCCTCGGACAGGAAGAGAAAATGTTGACTTCTCAATTCGATTTTCAGATGGGGGAGTGAGCTTCTGAGAAATCTACTCAGTTTGAGCTTTCATTTTCTGAAGAAAGTATTCCTGCAGACATTCCAAATATCACTGTGGAACAGAGTGAAGCTTCTAAGACTCAGAAAAAAATGTATTATGATTTAACAATATTATAGATGCTTAAAGCTGCCATCTGCCTATGTTAACTGCTTTAGATGATATTTTTCTTACTGTTGCCAGTTTACTGCACGAACAACCTTTGCCTACCAAAAGGTGTGATAGATTATATAAGGTACCCCAGTGTTTCTAATCCCCAGATAGACTCAACAGTCTTTCTTAACACCGTACAGGTTACTAAATCCATCCCCATTCCCATGATAAGAATGGGAAAGCAATGGATAAGTTAGAGAAGAAGATAATATGTTTCTTTAACTTCTAGGATTTAAATTTGTCAAGCCCATATGTTAAACTTTTTACTTGTGTCTTTTGTGAATGACAAAAGTCATTAGCTTGCCTTCCTTCTTCTGAGGTTAAAAGTTCAATGAATGCTTCTGTGACAGCAGTTTGTCAGGTGACCAAGCATATTCAGATATGTACTTATGACACCACTGCCTCTAATTCCAAAGTGCTGTATCTGGTTCAGTTTCGAGAAGACTTGCTTGGCTTCCATTCTTACCTTTCAACCTCTTAAAGCAAGAAATTTGGACAAATCTATAAATAATGGGGGGACAAATAATAGCGGCAATTTTTAAATACTGCTCTTACAAACTTAGAAAAATGACAGAATAACAGGTTTTTGCCTTAGCATGAATTTTCTGAAGGATTTGAAGTCTGATACTTCAATGTCTGCCATTATTTTCTGACTTCAGCCCTCAATAATATGCTGATGATTTGCCAGAAAACCACAATTTTATGAGAAACAGACCAAAAATTTGAGGAAAAAATCTGGACATTCTGAGAAAATCTGGACAGTCGAGAGGTATGCTTGCATCTCAAAACCTTCTTGTGGAAATAAAATCTGGGTGTTCGACTAACTATTAGATAACAATTGTCTTTTTGGCCCCTCTGCAGCCGAGTTACTTAGGAAGTGTGGTGAAAAGGAGAAAATGATACAAGTTGTAGCACAACTTTGTCAACTGTCCTTTATTAATCTTTAGTTTGTTTGTTTCTTTCTTTTGGCTTTTCCCGGTTAGGGGTCACCACAGCAGAACTCCGGTCCGCTAATGATTGGCAGTAGATTTTGATGTGCTGGCTTGCCGGGCCTAACGCAAAACCTTCAACGAAGGAACGCCCATTCATGCATGTCACCACACAGAAGACGCTCTAACTGAGAATCGAATGGGCAACATCTAACTGTGAGGCGACAACGCTACCGCAGCATCTACTTAAAAGCTTTAACCCAGTCTTAACCCTCTTCCACAATAAACAATTTAAACAGTGTGGATAATATTCAGGGAGGTGGAAAGCAATGGTAGGGAATACGTAAAAAAGGGAAAAGCCCTATAAATTCAAGGACAGGCCTCACAGACAGTATGACTATCTACGTGTTCTTACCCCCCCTGCTCTTACACTAACAAACTCTCCATTTTCCTCAGACTTCAACTGCCCCATTTCTTCAGATACTTCCAGACAGCTGGGTTCTGAATGTGATTCACTGACGTTACTCTTGGCAATGGGAATACCAGCTCTATTCTAGGGATTTCCCCCTTGACAAAGAAACCAAATTTGTCTTTTCCTTCCATTCTACACAGCATGCTATTGAGGCACAGGGTATTATTCAAGGATTGTTCAGGTTCCCAAACCAGAAGGATCCTGGGGGCCAATACTGGATCTTTCCTCTTTAATTTTCCATGTCAAGAGGCAAGACAATGTACCCAACACTTTAGCCATAGGTGACTCTATAGTCAGGCACACTGATGTTCCACTCACCAGGCTGAACAAGGAGAAAATTACAGTCAGCTGCCTGTCGGGTGACAGGATCTGCCACATAATGCATGAACTGAAGTCACTCCACAACAAGTACATATATGACTCTGTCATTGTCCATTTATTTTTTTTTATTTATTTTACATTTGTTGACCGGGCTAGTCTAACTGGATACATGTCCATTTTCAGTAGAGGCCAGGGGAGAAAAGCTCCAGCAAAAATACAAAGATCACATTCAAATTAGAAAAAAAAGAATGACATTAACATTGAGGGTTACATCATCAAGATTAACAACTTTTCAAAAAACACTAAGGAGGGTCAAACATAGGAGATTGTAGTCATGACTAACAATAGTAGTAATTAAGTAAGAAGGTTAGTATATAGTGACATGTATGAACATGATAATGGATCAATTTAATAAGATTTTGAGAGTAACAGATTGTTTAAGGGTAGACAGTTAGTCAGGATTTGTACAAGAACATAACCAGTGGTTAGTGAAGAATAGTTTAAGGTTAGTTTTAAATAGTGGAAGAGAGGTCTGGGTTGTTAGGTCATGTGGTAATAGATTCCATATTTTACCGACTGAGTTAGAGAATAGGGTGTCACCTGCTAAGTTTTTTGAGAGGGTAGTGTGAATCAGCATTTTGTTGGAGGAGCGTAGATTCTTCAGGTTCTTATATGGCATTATGAGGGTGGAAAGAATTGGGGTGTTATTGGGTTGATGTACGGCTTTATGAGCTAATACAAGTTGGTTAAATTGTAGCTGGTGGGGGAGTTCAAACCAGCCTAGTTGTTTTAGGTTCTGACAGTGATGAGTCCTATATGGGGAATTTTTAGCGAATCTGGCTATATTGTTATATGATTTAGACAGTTTGTTAAGGTTGTTTTTAGAAAGATTGGTATAAATGGGGGAAGCATATAATAGAGTAGAGATTAAGTGGGTTCTTGCTATTGCGGTCCTGGCTTCTAGAGTAAGGAAAGGTTTGATTCTATAGAGGGATCCAAGTTTTCTGTTAATAGATTTTATTGTAGTATTTATGTGTGCATCAAAATTTAGATGGTTATCAATTGTAATTCCTAGGAGTTTGGTGGTAGGGTCTGGAGAAATGAGGGTACCGTTGCTGGATATGAGTGTGAAATGAAGAGGAGTAGACAAGTGGGAGGGAGTGAAGAGCAAGAGTTTAGTTTTTTTATGGTTAATTAGAAGACAATGGTTAGAGAACAATTGTTCTATTGTGCTGAAGGCTTTTTGTGTGAGATAATGAAGTTCGGTTTGGGAAGTGCTTGAACAGATTATAGTGGAATCATCTGCATATTGAATGCAGGTAGAAAGTGGAGTAGAAAGATGAAGGTCGTTTATGAAAATGGAAAACAGTAAAGGACCTAATATGAAGCCCTGGGGGACACCTAGGGAGGTGGGAAGGAGGTCTGATAGGTGGTTTTGCCAGAGAACTGCCTGATGTCTGTTTTTGAGGTAGGATGTAAACCAGTTCATAGCAGGAGTGTCAAGAGAGAGAGACTTCAATAGGTGGAGGAGAAGTTGGTGATTAACCATGTCGAAGGCTTTTGATAGGTCAACAAAGAAAGCAGAGGTAAGGATATTTTTGTTGCAATTATTATTGACACAGTTAGTAAATGATAACAAGGCTGTGGTGGTGCTATGGAATGGCCAGAAGCCATGTTGACAGTTAGCTAGGAAATTATGATGGAGTAGGTGGTTTAGTAGTTGTTTGTGTATACACTTCTCCATTATTTTAACAAGTGGGGAGAGTAGTGCAACGGGGCAGAAGTTTGAGAGATCAGTGGAGTTGCCACCTTTGTGAAGAGGGATAATATAAGAGATTTTCCAGATTGATGGTATAATGCCTTCTTTTATGGTTCTATTGATCAATATGGAGATGGGGTAGGCAATAGCTTTGGCTCCTATTTGAAGGAATTCTGCTGGAAGTTTGTCAGCTGAGGGGGTAGTAGGTTTTAATTTTTGGTGTAGGGAACAGATATAGGATGTGGATATAGGTTCAAGATGGAATAGTGGGGGAAGAGTGGAGTTAGGAATGGGCAGTTTAGAGATGTCAGGGGTTAACCATTAACGGACCGGAGTTCTGCTGTGGTGACCCCATTCCATGCTGGAATGAATGACTTGAGACGTATCTCCCTGGACTACATGAAAAAAGACATGGAAGAGCTCTTGGATCATGTGGCCCAAGCAGGTACGACCCTAGCCCTGAGTAGCATCCTGCCTTCGCCCAGAATGGTACCACAGTATAAGGACAAAATGATTGACTTCAACAATTGGCTAAACTTCTGGTGTCATTCAAAGGGGATCCAGTATCTGTCTGCCTGGGAAGACATGATTGACAAACAATGATGCTTTGCCAGAGATGGTCTGCACCTGTCACCCCTGGGATTCAGGTTACTGGCTAAAGCTCTTGCCACCCCTATAGTGCCTTTTTTAGGCAATGTTCAAAGCACAAAACCACCACTGTAACATATACAAGCATGCAAAATCTGAAGGTAATGCCACTCAATGCTAGAAGTCTAAACCTCAAAATGCACTCTCTCGCGGCATTCCTAAAACTGGAGAACATTGATATCTGTGCAGTAACTGAGACTTGGTTCAAGGCTCCAGATAGCACCCCCTGCAATACCAGGCTACAAATCTTACCACACTTTTCGGCCACAAAACCAAGACCGAAACACTAAAGGTGGAGGAGTGTCCATATTCACCAAGGATATTCACAACTCCAGGCTAGTTGCCCAACACAATGCATCTGAAATTCTCCAGTTGCAACTAACACTAGGTAAGACTGCAATCCAAATTGTAGCTGGCTACAGATCCCCCACCATGCCCCAAGATTCTCACTACATCTTTTGAAACATACTGGAAAATACTAAGATACAACCAAACACCCTAATACTGGGTGATTTCAATTAATCTGCCATTAACTGGGAAAACTACTCAGGTACCAACTCCTTTTCCCAATGGTTCTTGGAATTCATAAATTCCAATGCCCTGGATCAACTAATCCATTGCCCCACCACGGGCTCTAATATCCAAGACCTGGTCATTACCAACATGGGAGATAGATGCTCTGCACCAGTGGTCACCCCCTCATTGGTGAGGTCTGACCATAAGCAAATCACCCTTGACATCCACATCCCACCCCCACTCCCCAGTAAGGAAACCTCCTTAAAAAACTTCTCCAAAGCCAACTTCATGCTACTGAAGTCAGAAGTGACAAACTTCATGACACCCATGCCGACAGGATCTGAAAGTTCGACTGCAGAATCCTACACTAAGGCACTGTACGAGCACATCCACTCATGCATGAATTGTGCCATCCCAAATAGAACCAAGATGCTCTCCTCCAAAAAAAGGAAGCCAATCTGGTGGTCCCCTGCTATAAACAAACTATACAACAGAAGGAAGAAACTGCTGCAGAAAAGAGGAAAATCCCAGGATGCAAAAAACTCCCTCACCAGCCTCAGTAAGAAGCTGAGATCCCTCATAAAATCCTCAAAAGCTTGTTACGAAAATAATATTGCCAAAGATTTCAAAGATAACCACAAGGCATTCTATAGTTATGTCAAGAATCTAAATGGTAATGCTCAGATCTGCTCTGAGCTTCAACAGAATGGCATTAAATATACTGATCCCAAGGATATTGCCAATATCCTGGCAGATCGATTTAGTGCCAACTTCACTTCCCTCTCAGCCCCTAAACGGCCCATCTCAATACCAAAAGATTGCCAAATTCCGGTAATCACAGCCACACAGGTAGAAACCACACTCTCCAAAGCTAAGAATACAACATCCATGGGACCAGATGACATCCCAGGCTGTGTACTACATGAACTACAAAATGAACTGGCACCTTACCTAAGTGTCATGTTTAATCATAGCCTCACCTTAAGCTTCATTCCCACTGAGTGGCGCACAGCTACAGTTATCCCACTCCACAAGGGGGGGATCCACCATGGATCCTGGGAACTACCGTCCCATCAGTCTGATGAGCCTGATCTGCAAGGGCATGGAACGCATTATCATGGAACTTATAAACAAAGACACTGGCAACCTTCAAACACTGGACCCCACCCAGTTTGGGTTTGTGAAGGGCTGATATTGTCTCCTGAACCTGACTGACTTCTTCAAATCAGTCTCCAGAGCTGTAGACAAGGGTAAAGCAGTCCACACAGCCTATCTGAACCTCGCCAAGGCCTTCGACATCATCCCCCACTCTGGAATCATAGATAAACTTACTAAGCTGGGCATAAATCCCTACGTCACTCAATGGGTTGCCAACTGGCTTACTGACAGAACCCAGACTGTAAAAGTAGCCGACTCCAAATCCAGTTCCAGACAAGTGACAAGTGGAGTACCTCAGGGTTCAGTCCTGGGACCACTCTTGTTTGGGATCTACTTCTCTGAAGTACAGGCCAACACTAAGGGACTCTGGCTAACAAAGTTTGCAGATGACTGCAAACTGGGAGCCATTATTGAATCCCCAAATGATGTGGATATTCTACAAAAGGGCCTTACAGAAACAGATGCCTGGTGCCAGAGCCATGTGCTCAAGCTTAATACCAAGAAATGTATAGTTATCCCCTTTGGAAAAAAACATGTACTCATGAATTACCACATAGGTGGCAGTACACTAAACATTGAACGTCTGATGAGAGACTTAGGGACACAGGTGGACAGTGGTCTCACTTTCGATAACCACATCGCCACAACAGTCAGGAAATCCTTCTATGTGGCACACCTCATCACTAAGGGCTTTTCATCCAAAAAAAAAGGAGGTCATTGTCCCACTGTACTCATCCCTCATTAGACCGATTATAGAGTATAATGCCCCATTTGGTATGTACCTCACAAGACATCTGCAACAGCTGGAAAGGCCACAGAAATACCTCACTAAAAGAATCACAGGCCTAAAGCGGATGCCATATGATGACCGTCTAAAAAACTCCAGCTATACTCTGTGGCATATCATCTACTCAGAGGCGATCTCTGCTTAACGTACAAGGCCATGTCAAACCCTTAGCTGTTGGACATGCTCCACTTAAAGAAATCCCAATCTCTCAGAGCCACACGCTCCAGGGATCTAAACCTTGTCATCACAATGAACAAAACATGCTGGAGGGATAGGTTCCTGACCCAGAGACTACCCATACTCTGGAATAGACTGCCCATACATGTCAAGCAGAGCATCTCCTTGGCCCTCTTCAAAAGGAACCTTGATGATTGGATGGGAGATAGGAAATTCACCCCAGGGATCATGTCAGTCGGCCTGCTAGACAGGGTTCCAGAGAAGTAAATATTGTGAGAAGAAATATCCAGGGAATTGTTATGGCTAGGCTTGTATAGGCCCTAGGGCCAATAGCCTAGTACCAACCTATGAAGCTATGAACCTATAAGATTCCCAACTTCAAGATAGTATCACTTCAGAATTGTGTATCTTTGATTCCAATAGTAGCTCTCATGCTAAATTTAGACCAAAAGGATACTTTTTTCTTCATTCCAATAGCTTATTTGCTGTTTCTGGCTTACATTATCAGCTACCTGTTTTATCCTTTGTTCTATTTACCGCACTATATGCATTTACAAAATGTCTGGCTACAGTGATAGCTCACTACAGACTCTAGGGCATGCACATTTTTGCATATTTAGATGACTGACTCATTTTGCAGCTGTCAAGAGTCTCTGAAAACTGCCAGAAACAACTTCTCAATCTGGGATTTCAAATCAGTCAGCAGAAGCTTTCTCTCATCCTTTCACACAAAGATGGTATTCCTGGGATATTTGTTGGACTCCACCAAAAGAAAAGCTTTTCTCCTTCCAGACAAAATAGGAATGGTCCATCAGTTCTTTCTGGGTTTCTCTAATTTAAATACAGCATTGGCAAGGCAGTTTTTCAGGATTATGAGATACGCAGCATCAGTTATAATCCTGCTAGCCTTGGCAAGGCTACACACTTAAGACTTTTCCCTTGTTTCTAGGCAAGAAAAAGTATCTGAAGATTTTGGTACTGCTCACACCTTTTCTAGGCATGATTCCTGTGCTCCTAGTAGTAGGAGTACTGGGATGGCATCCAACGCTTTTGGAAGCTAGCCAGTGCATGTAGGGTGAACCCACATAGCTTAGGCAACTGCAACACTGATCCATTATGACATTGTATGTTATGGTAAGTTTTCTTACACAACTGTAATTTATTTTAAGACTGCAGGATGCAAAGTTAAAATAGATTTAGTGCAGTATTCTTGATACTAATATTCCTGCCATATGACAGCTGGTAGCAGACTTGAAATCCCAGATCTGCTAAATGTGTAAGGATAGTCTATGAGTTATTCACAAAGAGAAAGGTGCAAATACATGTTGTGGTACATGTAGCCACAGATGGCCTGTTAAGAGTCATAGCTGAAGTTGCATGCACAGTCAGGTTGGTGACAGTGAAATGCCATGATAGGGATTTAAACAAAGCATCCTTGGAGAAGCTACTGGTGCTAGCAGCCATCAGATAAGGAAAAGAAAGGATTAGGGAATATAATGAGTGGCTGCGAGAGTGACAAAGGGTGAAGGGAATTAAAACTGGTAGGATTAATGGATGACTTGATAAAGAGAAGGTTCTGATAGCAGCCAGATAAATTGAGGAGACAAGAAGTAGATTTTAAAATAGTGTAGTAAATTGCTACATGGCTGAGTGGTAGATCATGAAAGGCTGTACTGAGAATGATGATGTTAAGAATAATTAAAATAATTAGTTGATGATGACCAGGGCCATTCCCGAGTCTGGCATTTGTCATTGTGCTTGTTTCAGCTATACCTGACAAAACGATAACCCCTTCAAAGCGTTAAGAAAAAAGGTGGTGGAAGGTACAGATGGAGGAGACTCTAAGAACGGATTTGAAGAGGCTTACTATTTGAGCAGAAAGCTGGTAACTGAAGTTGGATGCAGTCAATGCAAAGTGCAGCACTTGGAATACTAAAGTAGGGCAGTGAGGTAGCAGGTACGGCTGAAGGGCTGGAAATGAGAACAGGAGGGCAGGAACATGACCTAAGGGTGTTGATGACAATGGGGCTGGACTAGCAGAACTGCTGTGAAAAAACAATGGCAGCAGCAAACAGAGTGCTTGGATGTGTCCGTGGAGAGATAAAAGGTCTTATCCACATCCTGTGCTACTAAATCTGGAGTTTCCTAGCAAAGCAATGTCAGTGGTGCTACAGGCTGGACACTCACCTTTGATGCAGAAAACTGATTTCTATTCACTCTTCAGATGGAAATTTGCTGACACTGCAGTGCTGCAGAAAGAGGCGCTGCACTCCTGACGGTCTCATCTTTCAGATCAGATGTTAAACTGAGGCCTCCTCTGCCTGAATTGGTGGCATCTCAGACGGATGTAAAATATCCCATGGCACCTATCAAAAAGAGCAGGTAAAGATTCCCAACGACCTGGCCAAGTTTCCCTCAGTAGTATAAATACCACCATGGTCCCCCATGAAATGAGGACACTAGCCTAGTGGGTCTTACCAAATCAACAAAGGAAAAATCAACCAATCAATCAATCAATCAATCAAAAGCTTCATTAATGCCCCTCGTAAAAGCTACAATGGAGTAAACACTTCTCAGATGAGTTAAGGACCCTTTTCATAAAGTAACTGTATGCCACTGTCACATAAATAACCCTACTTTTCTGTTCATCCACTGTCTTTGCAGCAATAACAAAAGGTAACCATCAATCTGTAAAATATCATTTAACATGAATTTGTGATAATGGTGCCAATATCTAAAATTCAGTCATATACACAGAGTATAACACATGTAGCTGAGAGTTTTATAGTAATCATATTTTTAAAAAATTGACTTTTTTAACAATAGGCTTCTTTAACTTTTCTGCAGTTCTTAAAAAGTTAACAATCAAACTTATCATTCTAAAAAAAAAAAGCCATGCAATATGCTTCAGAGACCGAGTTAGTAAAATTCAAGCATATTCAGACTCTAATTCCCTTTCTCCTGTGCATTTTTAAAAATGAACTTTCTTGAAACAGATTTCTTAATTAAAGACTTTTAAAAATTCATATGCAGCTTTCGGGAAAAATAAATAAATAAATAAATAAAGCTAAATACCAAGCTCATTGATAACAAAGTCACAATTTTGGTGTTGAGACCATTTATTGAAATTAAACATACACACATAAAATAATTTACATTTTCATTAATGTTTCATATACAGCATACTTTAAAAACAATCATTTAGGTAAAGACTTTCTTTAATTAATCTGTACGCTTTGCAAAAATAAATAGCAAACTTAAGCAGCAAGTTATTATTATTATTATTGTCATCATAAGAAAAAACACAGTCCAAACCACAAATATCCACCAAAAGATGATAGCAGCCAGGAAAATCCACCACTGGTGTGGTGGTGGATTTTCCTGGCTGTTATTATTGTCATTATCAGGCAGTACACTGATCACTACAAACAATATTCAGGCACAGCCTGGGTTTAGAAATTCACAAAAAAAGAAAATTCTCAAACACAGAGTAATCACAGTAGATAATCCCATAGATAATTGATATAACATGTACATGATATTAGCAAAATAGAAAATCAAATGCAAATTAATTGTAGTAGTAAATATTTGAGTGAAGCAGCAGATGTGAACAGAGGATCAAAGTAGATGTAATGCAGGCGAGGAGGGAGGTAGGTTATGTGTCCAGTGGAAAAGCACTTGCAGACAGATTTGATGAAGGTGTCTTTTACATTGAGCTCTGAAGGTGGTGAAATTGGAAACTTCCTTGAGGTGAAGGGATGGGGTTTGCCAGAGTTTGGGTACAAGAAAGAAGAAGGAATGGTAAGTACAGTGCAGTTTAGTTTGGTGTGGCTCAACTCTGTAGGAGACTGGTAGCCATTTGGCCTTTGAGAAGGGGATTCAGTTGTATTTCTGAGGGGTGGAGATGGAAAAAAATCAGCAGATACTGCATTCAACGGACTGTATAGTTGATACGTTTTTTTTTAAAGAATGTGGCTATGAAGCTGAGCAAGGATGAATTTTTGCCAATTGCAGCTGTAGGTAATCTGGAAAGACAGGGAAATATTTTCCAGAAAAAAAGAGAAATTATCTTTTTCCTGGTGTTTTCAATGTGGCTTTGGAAGTTAAGTAACTGGTATAGTCATAAACCTAAGTATGTAAAGAATGTGGTTGTTTCTATTGGGCAACCATTAAGATTTGTGATGATGAGATTTTTAGGAGTCCATTTTCAGCATTTGTGAGGTTCCAAATATCATACTTTTTTGTTTTAGAGGAATTTAGGAGTCACCTATGATTGTTTAGCCAAGAATTCAGGGTTAAGGTAGGTCAGATTGAAGGTGGGTTTGAATATTTGAATGTGTGGGACTGGACTGAAGAATAATCATATCATCTGAATAAAGAGTATTAGGAAGGTTAGGGAGATCAGAGGGCAGCTAGTTAATAAAGACCGAAAACAAGAGGGGGTACAGTATTGATCACGAGGGCATTCCTCTGGTAAGGAATGCTGGTGACAATAGGGATGGGCTTAATCTCACTCTGAAATGCCAATTTTATAAGAAATTTTGGAAGCAGGTGACAGTGTTGGGGTAAACCCCAATTTCTTGCATAGAATGAAGGAGTAGGAAATGGCCCAATAGATCAAAAGCTGTCTAAGGTCTAACGTCAAAGAAAAGAGCTCCTAAAAGCTTTCCTTAATCCATGTTGAGAAGGATCTCATCTTTATGTGACCATAGTGTTGTCATTGTGCTCTGGCCATCCCAGAATCCATGCTGCTTAAGAGTAAGGAGGTGGTACTGTTGGATATAAATGAACAGCTGGCTGTAGACTAGTTTTTAAACTATTTCCACAAGTGTAGAGAGGATGGGGTTAGGGCAGATGTGGGAGGTATTTACTGGCTGAGGCTGTTTGTAAGGGATTTAACCAGAGCAGTTTTCTATATGTCTGGCATTGTATTTTGAATTAAGCAGAAGTTGTAAATATGTAGAAGAGGTGTGACAAGGAAGTCTTTGCAGAGTGATATAAACCAAGGGAGTAGGTTGTCTCCAGGAGGATGATTTCTAGAAGGTAAACAAGTTCATTATGTGTAATTTTCTTAAAATAGAAGGGGTGGGTAAAACGAGATGGGCTAGGGGGCAGGTAGAGGTTGTGGTACTTCAATAATAATAAATTCTCCATGCATTCCAAGGCCAGATGCTGAAATTGAAACATATCTATAAAATAATTAATTTCTAAGTTTGCTTTAATGCAATTCACCAAAATGTCATTTACTTCACAGAAAGGAAAGAATAAGTGAAGAAGGCAATGGATATAATGGAATATATCAAATTAATTTCAGAACTTCACAGAACAGCAAGAAGTGATGTGACATATTTAATTAAGTGTTACAAAAATAAGAATAAAAAGATAATACGTTGAGAATGACCTGCAATCTCTTACTTAAGAATGGTAATATAAATGGAAACTTACAAAGAACATAGGCATTATAAAAGACAAAGGAACTTCACTTAAGTAGAATACATTAAGAAGCAGTATCTGGAAAATAGAGTAAGAATGTATAAGACGTCTCCTAATATCTCTGATAAATACAAAACAGTACTGAGTTATCTGTTCTGGAATCAGACATCTTGGATAGTAAGGTCAAATGGATGCACAAACGTTTTACTAATAATAAAAATATAGGAAGTGATGGAATTACATGTGATTTTGATGTATAGTGTTATTCATAATTTGCCAGATTAAAAAAAAAAAAAAAAACAGTTCTTTATGAATCGGATAAGGTAAGCCTATATTCTAATTTCAAAAATGGGCAAAGTTAGCAAATGTGGACACTATCATATGTTTGCAATTGCTCTTTATGCCAGTGAAGTAATGCTCAATTTCCTGCAAGACAGTCTCTAGCAATAGACACACACACACACACACACACACACACACACACACACACACACATATATATATATATATATATATATATATATATATATATATATATATATATGTATATAAATATATATGTATATGTCAGAAATGGAAGATGTACACACTGTTTTTTAGAATGAGTGCCAGAGATCAAACTGCCAACATTTGCTGGATTACAATAAAAGCAACAGAATTCCAGAAAAATAGTTTCATATGCTTTATCAACTACACTACATCCTTTTGATTATGTGGATTATAAACTCTGACAAGTTCTTACAGAAATGGGGATAGTAAGACACTATATTTGCCTCCTTAGGAATCTATATCCAGGTAGAGAACAACAAAACTGAATATGGATTAACTGAATGGTTCAAAACTGGAACATGACTACAGTAAGACTATATTATCACATGGCTTATCTAATTTATAAGCTGAATAAATCATGAAAAATATAAATGAAAAAATTACAAAAATTGTATTGCTGTTTAACATTAGAAAAATATAGAATTATGTCATCTAGCCATAGCAATTCTTTGAAGATAGGTAGGAAAAAACTGGTAGCTGTGACAGATTTTATTCTTCTGGGAACAAAGGTCTCTCCAGATGGTGGTTGCCACCATGAAGTTAAAAGATTCTTGTATCTTGGAAAGAAGTTTGTAGCAAATCTGGATAAGATATTAAAGATAAAAGACATTGCATTGTTGACACGGGTCCATATAATAAAAGCTGTAGTTTTGCCAGTGATAATGGATCTAGGACTAATTATCGACGACATGTTTCAGCGAAACTGAAATGGTCGAGCACACTTCCATGAAAGTGCTTTTTCACTGAAAAAGTACTTTTGCAAAAGTTTGGAAAAAAAAAAACACAACATTAAAAAAAAAAAAAAAAAAAACAGTAAACATGTTTATGCAGGGGGACAAGCCCCCCTGCACCCCCCCTACTTTTATATTCTCACTCACTACAGTGGGGAAAAGGGAATATTTCCTTATCCCCACTGTACCTCGATCTCAGCAACAGCCATTCTGTCATATTTTTTTGTTTGAGCTCACTTTAGCGAAAGTGCATTTTTGGTCAAAACGCACTTTTGCGAAAGTGTGCTCGCTTGTTTTGATTTCGGTGAAACAAGCTTTTGATAAACAGTCCTAGACCCATAATAATATATTTCAATAAAATTTAGAACATAAGTAAAGCTGTACACTAGAAAATTGATGCCTTTGAATTAGAAAAAAAATATTTTTATTGCCCTGTGGACTGCAAGACAATTACATCAGCTGATACTTAAAAAATATAAAGCTAGACTATTCACCAGAATGTCTAACTGTAAAAATAAAACTCCAACACTTTGGCCACAAGTTATGAAAATAGGATTCACTAGAAAATATACAGATTCAGGAAAACACCGAAGGCAAAAGAAAATGATACCAGAAGCTATGATGAATAAGCTGCATTAATAAAGTAAAGAACATTAATTTACAAGAACTGCGAGAATATAAAGAAATAGTTGGTGAAAGACAGACCTATTCTGCAAAAGACTAAAACAAAAATAAAAAAAAATAAAAAAAATCACCACTGCCAGGCAATGTTCACGAAGACTCAAAATTTATTACAGATAAAAAGTAAAATAAAAAGTCTTAGTGCCTTTCATGAAGTCCTGGGGTTATGACGAGTGAAAGTATAGTCTTTTTATTTTTTTTTTTATCTGTAATAAATTTTGAGTCTCTGTGAACATTGCCTGGCAGTGGTGATTTTTTTATTTTTTTATTTTAATTTTTGTCTGTTACACTAAATGCTTCTTGGTGTATGCTGTTCTGCAAACCCTTTGAAGTCATGAACAGTAAAACATGACTAAACAACCACACAAGAAGAAAATCAATTAGATTTCATATTAAACACTCTTTTTCAGACTTGGTAGCAGATCCATACTTTCTGGTAGCCACAGCTTACATTCTTGTAGAATAAACAAATAGCTATTGAATATTTTAACTACAACTAAATGTTGTCAGAAGTGAGAAGTGACAAAACCCAGAACTGCAACTTTATATCATCAGCGAGATGTCCCAATTTTGTCATAGCATCCTTACTCAGCTAAAATGATTTTTTTGGTACAGAATCTGAAATATCTCTAGAACACAGACAGGTATGTCTGTTTTGCATGTACCCCAAAGTGGAATGACAGATTCATTTTCCTTCTCCTAGTGCAAGAACTGACCACCCCCTGAGCAGTAATAACTGGCAGTCATTTTGATAACTTTCAAATACAGCACAGTGGAGGGGGGTACCGATTAATTGGTATCCAATCGAAACTCTTGCCTGAGCTCTACTATCATATAGTAGCACAAATAAACATACACAATAAATTGGTATAATGATAAATGTTGTTACATAGGATAATGTACTACTTGCTATAATCACATTTGAAAATACTAACATCTAATATTTTAACACTGTCAGTCACTGTCAATCACTCAAGATAGGTAAGATATAAAATCTACCCGACAACAAGAAAGGATACATAACAAGTGTATTTTCTTTGCAGTTGAGCAATAATACATATAAAAAGAACACATGTTTTGATAAAACAGTTTGTATTTAACTCCAAATTCAGAGCAAGAAGAACAAAACAGTAAAGAAAAAAACAGTGCATTTCTTTTACTAGGCTACAGGGCTGGTCTTCAAGAAAACAAAGGAAAACAAAAACTGATAAAATGGAATTTTTTAAAGAAACTGAACAAATATGTATACAAAATGGATAACAACTAAAAAGTTGTTTTATAAAATTACCTATAGAACAAAATCTGTTCTGTGGGGATATAGTAAAAAATAGTCTTTTATTGCAGTATTAAAAACAAGTTGTCTTTAAAATGATAAACATTTTCTTTAGGCAAAATGTAAATAGTGTCATTGCATCTGGGAAAAATGCTTATTGTCTTGGAGCCAACAGTTGTAGCTTTCTGTGAAGAGGGAGGTAACATTAAGGGGCAAATACTGATGCAAGAATTGGAGCTTGCTAATATCAACACCATGCAAGTGCCAGCATAAAAATAGGAAGATTAGCAATGACCAATATATATGGATTTGATTTCCCTATTCCCATATAATTAAAAGTGCAACACCAATTACTGTACTTAACTGACCTTCTTGAGGTCTGACAATGATATTAGCACTAATTGGTCCTAACCATATCAGAACAACTTTAGTGAATATGCAAAGGAAATTACCAGACTGTGTGCAAAAGGAATGTTAATGCAAAGCTTATCTCACTTTGTTTTGCTGTTGTAGTGAAATTATCAAGCCTATTCTAATCCAAACAAAAGTTAAAATTAAAAGTTTTTACTCCTTTAAGGAAAAGCATGCAATAAAAGTTTAACATGAAAAAATGTATACATTAACTTAAAAGAAAATTGGAACAAGCACGGAGTCTAAAAAACTGAATCAACAAATCAGTAGATTTGGGTATAGCAACTTAGTTTCTATATATACTTAATTGCTAGATTAAATATTTTGTTTTTTATTTGAGTGCTTTTTCTACCAGTGTTTAAGATAAGTAAGAGAGACAGAAAGAGAGAGAGAGAGACATAAACCTCTCTTTGTAAAATGCTGACAAATTCAGGAAATTAGGTTTATGGCAGCATTTTTAAGAGATAAGCATGGGAAACAGGTTTTATTATCTCTGGTATGGAGGAGCAAAACATAGCCCTTCAGCTTCTTTCACCTTCAGTGCGCCCTTGTACTGCTTTGCTGTTATTAATGCAGAATCGTATAAAGTCAAGTTTTGAGTCCTCAGGAGAAGAGATTATAAAATAATAAGTTAAAAAAAACTCTGGTTTCCTTGCAATCTTCTTGAACTTTCGTTATGTTTGCAAGTCCAAAAATGCAAGGGCAGAATAAACACAAGCTATACAAAACTGTGTACCCAAGTTAGGAAATTAGAAAAAAAAATCTTTTTTTTTTGTATTTTTACAGTTGTATACAACATAAACACATTTTTCAAGGACATTTCCTAATTTTTGCATTTCCTTGTACTTCAGTACATGTCCTAACTACAGTTTAATAAATGCATTTCTATCTAACTTGTATGCTAGAAGTCTGGCTTAAGAGAAACTCTTTGCCCCCTGTCCCACCTTACTCATACGTACTGTTACCTTAACCTTGCCTCTGCACTTAACTGTAACCCTGCACACTGCATTACTAAACACCCTTTCTTGAGAGTACCACTAAACAAGATACACAAGCACAGTTCATACACAATGCCAGACATGTACAACACAAAAGCTAACCCCTTCCCTAGCACTTATTCCAGTACTGTCTCATAACCACTCACACACACACACACACACACACACACACACACACACACAGACACACACACACACACACACACACACACACACACACACACACACACACACACACACACACACACACACACACACACACACACACACACACACACACACACACACACACACACACACACACACACACACACACACACACACACACACACACACACACACACTCTCTCATCCCTACATTTTGACACAAAAAGCAATGTGTACCATTGCTCCTTTCAGTGTCTACCACACTTAACCACCATTGTATTCAATGTTACAGCAAAAACAACTACCAACAGTTTGTGCATTTGACAGAAAGCACAGAAAGCATGCAATGCAATTTCTATGTATATATATATGTGTGTGTGTGTGTGTGTGTGTGTGTGTGTGTGTGTGTGTGTGTGTGTGCATATGTGTGTATGTATATAGGTAACCTAGCATGATGTGATAACATGGTGGGTGCCACCAGGATTGTCACAAACATGATAGTGACAAACACAGATAGGCCATAATAAGTGCCACCTGGATTGTCACAAACATGATAGTGACAAAGACAGGTAGACTCACTATGTAAATAATGTCCCTCAGGATTTGTGGGGCATCTATGTGAATTTGTAGTTATAGCAGTAGGTGTTAAGATAATGCAAATATTTGAGGCTCATTCTCTTAAGAAAATTATACTCTGGGCCCGCATACTACAACACTGCACTTGCTGGCTGTATACCTTTTAGATAGGCCACACTCCAGTACAGTCCTCCAGGTTAACTCTGACTGGGGCATTTCAGATGGAGGGAGATGCCTATATCTGGCAGGGACATTAAAAAGATGGCAGAAGTAATTATTAAAGCCAGTTGCCTGGGTGTCTGGTGGGATTTATTCACAAAAAGGTTGCACTGAGGCTGGAAGTGACTGCTTCAAGATGTGGAGTCTGTAACTCTATGCTGTGCTTCTGCGATGGAGAGTGACAAGTTGCTAAACCTTCTAAAAGAACAGAACTGACACTGAAGAGCAACCTTCCTATGAGTTTTCCACTGATGCTTACTTGGAAGAGACTTAGAAGAAAAATGTGCTATTATTTGTTTTACAGTTTTTGTACTATGCTGCCTGCCAATGTCACCTCTCTCTATTCTCCTGATCCATTCATTCTTCATGGAGTAAGAGCTGTTCCAGGCCCTTTTATTTGTGCTGATGCAAAAAACGATCAAGAAGCTGTAATATGGGCAACCGCTGGGGCATTTTATCGATGCATCCTAATCACAACCCTTGTGGGTGATGTGGGCTCTGCATTGCCATTGATAGGCAACCTATACCCTTGAAACAGAGACATGCTCACTTCTTGACAAGCGTCTTTAAGAGATAAGTCACCAGTGTGGATAGATAAACACATTCCCCACACCTGGGCCTGTTTTCAAGGAACCAGCTTGTGTCACTTTTCTGGAGCAGTAGTCACCATTTGGGAGGAGCAACCACAGTCCGGCCTGCAAATGAGCATGCCACAATAAGTCATGAATCTGTCACCCACCCTGTTCTACACCACAATTTGCCCCTCACATGAGCATACCAACATAAGTCATGTATCTGTCACCCAACCCTCCCGGAACCACAATCCACCCGTCAGATGAGCATACCAACATAAGTCATTCATCTGTCACCCCTCAGATGAGTATACCAACATAAGTCATTCATCTGTCACCCACCCCTTCAGAAACCACAATCTGCCCCTCACATGAGCATACCAATATAAGTCATGCATCTGTCACCCACCCCTTCCTACACCACAATCTGCCCCTCACATGAGCATACCAACATAAGTCATGCATCTGTCACCCACCCCTTCCTACACCACAATCTGCCCCTCACATGAGCATACCAACATAAGTCATGTATGTGTCACCCACCCCTTCCTACACCACAATCCACCCCTCACATGAGCATACCAACATAAGTCATGTATCTGTCACCCACCCCTTCCTACACCACAATCCACCCCTCACATGAGCATACCAACATAAGTCATATATCTGTCACCCACCCCTTCCTACACCACAATCCACCCCTCACATGAGCATACCAATATAAGTCATGCATTTGTCACCCACCCCGTCCTACACCACAATCTGCCCCTCACATGAGCATACCTCCATAAGTCATGTATCTGTCACCCACCCCTTCCTACACCACAATCATCCCCTCACATGAGCATACCAACATGTCATGTATCTGTCACCCACGCCTTCCTACACCACAATCTGCCCCTCACATGAGCATACCAACATAAGTCATGCATCTGTCACCCACCCCTTCCTACACCACAATCTGCCCCTCACATGAGCATACCAACATAAGTCATGCATCTGTCACCCACCCCTTCCTCCACCACAATCTGCCCCTCACATGAACATACCAACATAAGTCATGTATCTGTCACCCACCCCTTTCTACACCACAATCCACCCCTCACATGACCATACCAACATAATTCATGCATCTGTCACCCACCCCTTCCTACACCACAATCTGCCCCTCACATGAGCATACTAACATAAGTCATGTATCTGTCACCAACCCCTTCCTACACCACAATCCACCCCTCACATGAGGATACCAACATAAGTCATGTATCTGTCAGCCACCCCTTCCTACACCACAATCCACCCCTCACATGAGCATACCAACATAAGTCATGTATCTGTCACCCACCTCTTCCTACACCACAATCTGCCCCTCACATGAGCATACCAACATAAGTCGTGCATCTGTCACCCACCCCTTCCTACACCACAATCTGCCCCTCACATGAGCATACCAACATAAGTCATGCATCTGTCACCCACCCCTTCCTACACCATAATCTGCCCCTCACATGAGCATACCAACATAAGTCATGTATCTGTCACCCACCCCTTCCTACACCACAGTCTGCCTCTCACATGAGCATACCAACATAAGTCACGCATCTGTCACCCACCCCTTCCTACACCACAATCTGCCCCTCACATGAGCATACCAACATAAGTCATGCATCTGTCACCTACTCCTTCCTACACCACAATCTGCCCCTCACATGAGCATACCAATATAAGTCATGTATCTGTCACCCACCCCTTTCTACACCACAATCCATCCCTCACATGAGCATACCAACATAAGTCATGCATCTGTCACCCACCCCTTCCTACACCACAATCTGCCCCTCACATGAGCATACTAACATAAGTCATGCTTCTGTCATCCACCCCTTCCTACACCACAATCTGCCCCTCACATGAGCATACCAACATACATCATGCATCTGTCACCCACCCCTTCCTACACAACAATCTGCCCCTCACATGAGCATACCAACATAAGTCATGCATCTGTCACCTACTCCTTCCTGACTCTCCAGCTTTCTAAGCTGCTAACTGATGGCAAGTCAACTAGGTGACAGTTACATTATCTCTCTGCAGCACACAGTGAGGTCTAAAAGACTTGTGTTAGTTTGCTTTAGACTACAGTTTCGACTGTTCACTGTGGTAAGATGTGG
>NC_056743.1:757394711-757412211 GCF_019279795.1 Protopterus annectens | reverse complement strand
ATTAGACCCATTATAGAGTAGAACACCCCTTTTGGCATGTACCTCACAAGACATCTGCAGCAGCTGGAAAGGCCACAGAAGTACCTCACAAAGAGAATTACTGACCTCAAACAGATGCCCTACATTGACCACCTCAAAAAAACTCAGCTTTACTCTGTAGTATATTGCCTACTCCGAGATGATGTCTGCCTAACATATAAAGCTATGTCAGACCCAGAGCTGTTGAACATGCTACACCTAAAGAAATCCGAATCCCTCCAGGCTACATGCTCTAGGGACCTAAATCTTGTCACCACAATAAACAGGACATGGTAGAGGACTAGATTCCTGTCCCAGAGACTTCCCATACTCTGGAACACGCTACCCATCTATGTCAAGCACAGTTCCTCATTAGCACTCTTCAAGAAAAATAGGAAATAGGAAATACACCTTGGGGATCACTTCTGTGGCCCTCCTCAACAGGTGCACAGGAAAATAACTTTTTTGGGAGGCGTAAGCCAGGGAACCTTGTTGGCTAGGCTTACTTAGGCCCTTGGGCTGATAGCCTAGTAACTACCTATGAACCTATGAACCTATGAATATAAAGGGACTTCTTCAGAAGTTGTTCATGTGCAGCAAGGACAAGTGAGGAAGCATTACAGTACTGGACAACTGAGGAAGTATTACATTAATGGATAACTGAGGAAGCATTACTGTGTTACAACAAAGGTAATGAAGTAATGTGCATTTTTGTAAGGAAGTTGAATCACTTACAGATTCTGGAAGCAATATTAACCTTGTCAAGGGTTCTGCAGTATGTATGCTTGAGATTAATAACAATCAAAAAGTGAATTAATATTTATTTGTGCTGATAGAAAATGATATCCTTTTACACATGTAAAAATTCTGACAGCTCTAGGAAAACTGCTATATACTGTTTGTTTATCTCTTTGTTTGATTCATGATGGATTATTAGACATTTTCTGTAAATTAAAGTACTATGGGAAATGTGAGCAGACAGAAAAACCATAGACACAGTGTGACAGGTGGATACACAATTATAAGGTAGAACAGCAGCTTTATCCACCCATGGGGGAATAGAGCAAGGTACTGACACTCATACAGAAATTTAGAATCAAAATCAGGAAGATGGAGTTGGTATAGAAGCTACAAAAGGGGATAGAATTTGGTAATGGTTAGTCTATAAAAATCAGGCTTATATGAGCCTAGCACTGAGCAGCAGTTTACCTTCTCCAAGGATGATGCCACAATATGAACAAAAGATGATTGACTTCAATAATTGGCTTAATCTCTGGTGTCATTCTAGGGGATGCAATATTTGTCAGCATGGAGGAAGATGGTCAAAAGACCACGCTGCTTTGCCAGGGATGCTCTGCACCTCTCCCCTCTAGGCTTTGAAATATTAGCTAAAGCATTTTCTTCCCCAATAGTGCCTTTTTTAGCCAATGCCAAACTGAAAGTACATCCGACATAGCAAATCAAATCCAAGCAAATCTAAAAGTATTACTTCTCAATGCTAGGAGTCTAAACAAAAAAAAAAAAAAAAAACTCCACTCCCTAGAAACTGTCTTCACCCTAAAGAATGCTGACATCTATGCGGTCACTGAGACATGGTTTAAAGCCACAGAGAAAACTCCAACAGTGCAGGTTTATAATGCCTTCCACACATTTAGAACAGCTATTACATAGACAGGGACTAAAGGCGGGGTGTCTCGAATTACATCACAGTTAAATATACTTCAAGGCTGGTCAAACAGGACAATGCACTTGAGTCGATCCATGTTCAAATCACCATAGGAAAAATCCAATGACACTTCATTGCAAGCATTAGGTCCCCTTTATGACCCAGAAAATTCATACCATGTATCTAACTTTATTAGAAACACTAACCATGCAACCCAATACCATATTCATGGGTGATTTAATTACCCCACTGTTAACTGGGAATCCTATACAACACTAAATGCACAGGCACAGAGATTCCTGTATTTTGTAAATGCAAACTCCCTGGACCAGATAGTCAATACACCAACCAGGGATGCAACCATACTGGATCTGGTCCTCACTAATATAGGAGACTGCTGCACATCCCCTACTGTAATGTCTTCCCTGGTAAGGTCAGACCACAAAATGGTCTCCTTTGAAGTAAAAATAAAACCTGGACACCCAGCTAAACCTGGAATATTCAGAAACTGGTCTAAGGCTAACCTCCTGCTATTAAGTGATAACCTGGCAAAATTTCAAGTCCCCATAAATCTGAGAACACTGCTGCCTATACAGAACTGTTTACAAAAACCCTGTACAAGCATGTTAATAGCCACATACAGGCACCTGTACCCACCAGGAAGAAGTACAGAACTAACTCAAAAAATAAGCCCCCCCCCCCCCCCGCCCCGGTGGAATCACAAAATCAATAGACTGTATAACAGAAAGAAGAAAATCATGGCAAAAATTAGGAGGTGCAGCACCCAGCAGGATAAAAGCACTCATATCAAACTAAACAAACAACTCACAGGACAAATAAAGTCTACCAAAGCCAAATTTGAGGTAAGTTTGGCCTCCCAGACCAAGGACAACCATTCTTTAGCTATGTCCACAACCTCAAAGCCAATACACAATTGTGTGCAGAGCTCACTGTAAATGGAACCACCTATACTGAGCCAGAAAATATAGCAAACCTCATGGCTGATATTCAGCTGCAGCTTTACCCCTCTCTCTCTCCCTCAACTTACCCACAGGAAATACCATCAAATATAATTTCCCTACTATCACTAGGGAACAGGTCCTTAATACTCTATCTAAGACCAAGAACACTGAATCAACGGGCCCAGACAATATTTCAGTATCCTTTCTAAATAGCATGAAACATGACCTATCAGAACCTCCGGAATTAGTTAACTGTAGCCTCCAAACAGCCTTCATGCCTCATGAATGGAGAACAGCAACAATCATCCCACTGCACAATGGTGGGCCATCTACAGACCCTGGAAACTATAGACCCATAAGTGTCACTAGTCTTATATGTAAAGCCATGGACAGAATTATCATAGAAATGATCAACAGAGATACAGTAAACCTCCAGACACTAAACCCAATCCAGTTTGGTTTCTTCAAGGGCAGATCATGCCTACTCAACCTGGTGGACTTCTTTGAGAAGATAACCAAAGCAATGGATGAGGGAAAATGGTTCACACTGCCTACCTTGACTTGGCCAAGGCATTTGACACAATACCCCACTCAGGCTTTGTTGACAAACTCAGGAGGTTAGGTACAAACTTGTATGTCACCCAGTGGATAGCCAAATGTCTCACAGACAGGACCCAGGAAGTTAGAATTGAGAAGTCCACCTCTACAAAGAGGACAGTCGCAAGTTGTGTCCCTCAGTCCTTGGACTGCTCCTTTTTGGCATTTACTTCTCAGAAGTCAAGGCCAATGTCAGTGGTCTATGGCTGACTAAATCTGTAGATGATTTAAATTAGGAGCTGTCTTTGAATCTCAGACTGACACAAATGTTCTCCAGGAGGGGCTGACACAGACAAACAACTGGTGTCAGAGTCATGGACTAAAACTAAATGCCAAGAAATGCATAATAGTATCCTTTGGGAAGTTATCCATCCCTGGTAACTATCATATTGACAACACACCCCTTAGAGCTGACCCAGAAGTCAGGGACTTAGGGACACACTTAGATAGTAATCTAGCCTTTGATCATCACGTGTCTACAATGGTGAGAAAATAATTCTATGTTGTGCAACTTATAAATAAAGGTATGGCATCTAAGTCCAAGGAAGTCATTGTTCCACTGTATCTGGCATTCATCACATCTATTGAGTACAATGCCCCCTTTGGTATGTACCTAACCAGGTATATCCAACAACTGGAACATCCACAGAGGTTCCTCACTAAAAGAATACATGGCATAAATAATATGTCCTATGCAGACCACCTCAAGGCCCTATCCCTGTATTCTGTCTCCTACAGGCTTTTGAGGGGAGATCTATTCCTGGCATGCAGGGCATTGTCAAACCCCACTCTGATGGACTTCCTGCATATCCACAAAACAAACAGTACCAGAATTACCCATTCTAAAGACTTAATCCTTGCCTGTGATATAAATAGGACCTGCTGGAGATATAGGTATGCATCCTAGAGACTACCCTGTCTATGGAACAGGCTCCCCATCCATGTGAAACAGAGTTCCTCCCTAATCCAATTCAACTGCAACTTGGACAATTGGATGGGAAACTGGAAATTCATCCCTGGTTTGGCACCTATGTCTCTGATGCAAACAAGTAACATATAAATGGTTCATCTCCCAGGCTCATGCTTACACTTATCAAGGGTATCAGAACTTGTCAGAGATTTGGGATATATGGCTAGGCTTAAAAAGGCTCTTGTGGTCGTTAGCCTACTAAACACATATGAACCTATTAACCTTTGTAGATATCCCAATGGCAGAAACTGATAGAAATGGTGGAGAAAGGAAATTGATAACTGCTCTGTGGTGCAGATAGAGGTCACACTATCTAAGCCCCAAAAACAAGGGAAAACAAATTTCAGTTAAAAAAAATGAAATATTTTCAAAATTCATTAAAGGCTAAAAGGTTAACTTAAAACTTACACAATACCAGAGGTAAAGAGAACAGTTATGCAAGAGGAAGTGCCAAAAAATCCTAAAATGGGGTAGATAGAGGAATCAAAACAGAAACATAATATTTGTTCCAAAGCTTAATTAGATAACCAGTTTCAGCAATGATTTTAGCAAGGTGAACGTTGTTTCAAAATGTGACTACAATTAAATAACTAGCACTACTAGGAAGGTAAGATTGTTAACAAAATTAGATCTGTGACAGGAGGACTGGATCAGTGGTTCTAGAAAGTGTGTTGGAGCACAGGAGAAGATATTCCAGAAATTAGCAAAAGAAACCTGGATTTATTCAACTAAAAGTCCACAACTACTTGAAAACACCATGCCACGCTTTAAAATTTGTATGAGAAGCTGTTTTTTTTTTTCTTTGTGGGATTAGCAGAAAACATCTATATGGTTTCTGTTACTTTACCTGTATATGGAAGAAGATGAATTTGCATCACTTAGGACAGGAAGAAATGGAAACAGATGATCCTCTGTGGCGACCCCTAATGGGAACAGCCGAAAGAAGATGATGATGATTGTTTTCAGTTCACTATGCCTTCATTATTCTATGGGTAAAGTGTCTCTGTCACTGTGTTTGATAAAGCTGTATCTAAATCTATATCTATATCTATATCTATATCTATATCTATATCTATATCTATATCTATATCTATATCTATACATTGGTGGTTTTGAGTGTGTGTGTGTGTGTGTGTGTGTGTGTGCACGCACGCGTGTGTTCCTGTGCATATAAACCCTATGCGAGGGCTCTGGTATGTATTGAATAAAACAGTTTGCATTGTAAGCTTACAGGACTATACAATGAATAATTAAGCCACGAGGAGCAAACTAAGTTTCCAAAACTGACAGTACAACATTTTTCAATTATTATAAAAGTCATGTCCTAACATTTAATATTCATCTAAATTCTCTCTTTCTTATGTTTCTGATTCGGTTACATAAAGATATCAAAGCAATGAGGTAAGTGCATAAGTAGGCCATGAAATTTCGTGACATGAGCGGGTTACTCAGTGCACTTTTTTTCCTTTTTTCTTACATGGTGTCCCTACAAACTTACATATACAAATAACAGAGTCCTGGGTCCTGGGTGAAAATTTATTGACAGTTACCTAGAAGATATTTAATACACAGGATTAGATTGACATACAGTATGGCAAAGGGAGAGGCTATAGCAGTCTTGTTAAGACAGGCCAGGTTGACATCAGTGCCTTCAAGAGCAAAATAGTTATGCATGTATTAGGCAAGACCCTGGGTAAGCCACAGGGAAAACAACTATAATTAGTGAAAAACTCTCCTTTTCAAGGCACGTTGAAGGAAGTAATAGTATCAGTGTTTATACTCTATTTTGCATCAATAGCATGCCCCCTCACAGATCTAACAAAACATAAAATACCCCTTAAAATAATATGGGCAGTAGAACAAGACAGTAGATGTGAAGTTGTTCAATCTCGCCTTCATTCTTACTGATGGGTTCGGAGCCAATCCTCGGCTCTGGGTCAGCCAAATTGCAAAGCTCGAGGTCTCTAACAGCTCAAGGCCGAAGCCCTATCCCACAACGCACCTCTACCTTCCCCAGATCTAGTTTGCCGCTGCAACTGATCGTGCATTTTTCTACAGCTCAGGCTGTTTGAGAGATAAGTTCTTCTTTTTGTGGAAAATTTTCTAAAAAGAATACTATTTACTACTTGTTCGAGATTTATAAAAGCTTGTGTTTAGGATAGATTATCCGTTTAAGGACTTCCCTTCGTTTTCTGTTATAAAACCTTCTGTTCTCATTTGTTGGGCATTGGCCCAGTTGGTTCCTTTTTTTTTCAGCCGGTTTGGCTTATTTTGCCCTATCCTTCAAGCCGAGTTAGGCTTTTTGCAGTTTCTGCAGTTTTTTGGTAGCCAGTTAGGCTCTTAGCCGTATTAGGCTGTTTTCAGTTTTTATCTTTAGCCAGTAGGCTTATTTTTCTTTATTGCTGCTACAGTTAAGCTTTGCTATATTGTACTCATAGCTGGTTAGGCTTAATTTCTTGTTGCTAATAACATTTAGATTGTTGTCTTTGATTACTGAGATTGTACTGTCTGAGACTGTATGCTGCGGTGGTAGTGCTGCGGTAGCGTTGTCGCCTCACAGTATCACGTTGTCCTGTTCGATTCTCAGCTAAAGCGTCTTCTTGGCTGGCATTCACACAGTGGATGTTTCAGGACTTACCGATGAATCACCCAGTTCTGATAACCAACTCTTGCAAGGACTATCTTCAGTGGTGGCTAACGTCTGAGACGGTGACTATGAGATTTCCCTTTGTCCTTCCAGCTCCAGTTGCAACGGTGACCACGGACACCTCCCTGATTGGGTGGGGGGGCATTATCAGGGATGGACAGTCCAAGGTACATGGCAGGTTCACGAGGCTCATTTGCACATAAACATCCTAGAGATGAGAGCGGTTCTCTTAGCCTTGCAGTCCTTCCAAGACTCTCTTCCTCTGGGCACGATTGCAATCCAGTCAGACAATATGTCCGTAGTCTGGTATATAGACAAACAAGGAGAAACCAGATCTTATCCCCTATGTCAAGAGGCTCTAAGATTATGGAAATGGGCAGAGTCCACCCAGCGCTTTCTGATAGCAATGCACATCCCGGGGAAATCCAACATGACAGCGGACAAACTAAGCAGGACCATTCTGTTGCCTCACGAGTGATCTCTCAAGAATGAAGTAGCGGAAATTATTTTCCACAGATGGGGCCAGCCTTGCTGCGACCTTTTTGCAACCCCCTACAAACACCAAGTGTAGCAACTACTTTGCCCTGATCCCTCAACAGGGATGCGCTTGTTCACGACTGGCATTCAGGAATCCTTTATGATTTCCCTCCGTTTCCCCTGATTCCCAAAGTTTTACAGAAAGCCAGTTTTCTGGGCAGGACACTTATCTTAACAGCCCCATATTGGCCTTGTCAAATTTGGTTCCCCTTTCTAAAGCCTCATCTACTGGAGGAGCCTTGGATCCTGGACTCAGTGCTGGATCTGCTGACCCACTCGTCAGGAGCTCTTCACCCTTCTCTTCAGCCCATCAAACTGACAACTTGGCTGCTCCATTTCCCAGAATAGCCAGGTTCAAATATTTATCAGAAGAAGCTCAACATATTATTTTGTCTTCACATAAGTCTTCAACCAGGAAACTTTATCTCAGTAAGTGGAAAAGGGTTTCCATCTGGGATCAGCAGAATAACATCAACCCCTTTCTGGCCTCCATTTCGGATATCTTGGAATTTCTGACAAAACTGTTCAATGAAGGAGCTGCAGCAGCAACCATCCAAGTACAACTGGCTGCTATATCTAATTTGCATATAGGTGAATCTGGAAATGGTATTATGTCTAACAAGTTGGCTAAGGCCTTTTTGAAGGGTACGATGCACTTAAAACCATCGATTAGATCTCCTACTGCTCCATGGAATTTGAACCTAGTCCTATCCAAGATCATTCTCTCGCCCTTTGAACCTGCTTCTTCTTGTGATCTGAAATATCTTTCTTGGAAGACCATTTTCTTGGTGGCCATTACATCAGCATGTAGAATTTCGGAGTTGCAAGCCCTTTCTATTAAGCAGCCATACTTGATATTTCACAAAGATAGGGTTTCCTTCAGAACAAATCTGTCATTCTTACCAAAAATTTGTTCCAAATTCACACTTAATCAGACGATTGAATTACCTGTTTTCTATCCCAATCACTCAAATCAGTTGGAATATATGCTTCACAAACTTGATGTCCATGGACAACTTAATTTCTATTTGGAAAGGACAAAAGACCATAGAAGGGCTGGTCAACTGTTTGTCTCCTTCTCAGATTCTAAAAAATGTGCACTGATATCCAAATCTGCCTTGTCTAAATGGCTTTCTGATTGTATATCCTTTATTTACCATGAAGCAGACATTTCGTTACATGACAAAATCAAAGCTCATTCAACCAGAGCTGTTTCTACTTCCATAGCCTTTTTTACCAGGCAACCCATTGATTCTATTTGAGCAGCTGCCACCTGGTCAATGCCACATACCTTTATATCTCACTACAAGGTAGACAAGACCTCTAGGGATAGAGCTTCATTTGGGTCTGTTGTCCTTAGGCAGGTACTCCCGTGAGCCACCCCAAATTGTGGTGCTGGGGACGCTACCCATCAGTAAGACTGAAGGTGAGACTGAACAGCTTCACATAAAAAAGTTATGTACTTACCATAATGCTCCATGTGAGTTGTTCTTTTCGCCTTCATTATTACAACCCCCCCTACCTACCTCCATCCAATGTCTGGAAGTTCGACAGGTTCTATGTTGGATTTGGTTCTCTTGAGGAGTTTCCTCTCACTAGTTGTCTATATGATTTTCTTGAAATCTGGGCTAGGTTTAACACTAGTTGGCAGCAAACAAAATCTGGGGAAGGTAGAGGTGCATTGTGGGATAGGGCTTCGGCCTCGAGCTGTTAGAGACCTCGGGCTTTGCAATTTGGCCGACTCAGCACCAAGGATCAGCTCCGAACCCATCAGTAATAATGAAGGCGAGAAGAACAACTCAGATGATACATTATGGTAAGTACATAACTTCTTTTTTTAAGTCAGTAAAACACATGCTGCATTCAGAGTTGGTTTGAGCATCTCCAGATTTTAACAGGCCTTTTATAGTTTATATAGATGCATTAGAAGTAGGAATATGGAGAGTGCATTCACAGGTCTTTGATGAGGACAAACACCCTAGATGTTTTCTAAGTCCTAAACTAATGAGGGCAGATGGTAAATACTGCACTATTGAGAGGAGAATGCTTAACACTTAAGTGGGCATTCTCTTCCCAAACATATTACCTTGTTGCCTGAGAGTTGCATTTGTGGCAAACTATGACATCATAATATGGTTATATTGACTGCAAAATGATAACATAAATACGAGAAGGTGATAAGCCAGGCTCAGCCTAGTGCACAAGTCACACAAACCATTTAGTGGGCCTGAAACCTGGGATTTCAAGCAGTGGTAGTCAATGTAGCATAGCACAGCATAGTGGTACTCACTAAATGTATGTTAAAGTAACGTCAAACAAATGTGAGAAGAGTGTTAAATATTCCAAATGGAGCATATACATTTTTTGTGATAAATTCTGGCTTGCTTTACAAGAAATGTTCCATTAAGAAAGGCAGGACATTACTGTATTAAGGAGGGAGGTCCTCACTCTTTTGGTGGTAACTGAAGCTTTTACGATCATTTTTGTTTTTATTTTGTTTTCCACCCCCGCTTTGCAAAAAATAATGTGCTTTGCAATTTCACTTTTCCCTGTTTTTTTTAGTAAAAACAATGGCTTGATGGAAAGAGCGGTAGCATTTCATTAATCAGTTTACAGCTTTCCTGTAGTAATCAGGGACACCAGTTATGAAATTCAATAGTTTGCATTTTTTCTCCCCTGCTTGAACGTTGGCACCTGCCATAAACATAAATAGACATATATGTCTCCTTTCCTGGATTCCACCTTATATTTAGGTGTACTGCAGATAAAAATGTGGTTTTCAAAGAAATCATTAACTATTTTAGTTAGTAATGCCAATCATTTTACTTTAAGACATTCATATCCTTCAGAAGATGCATGGAAATTAATAATGCATTATTCTAGCAAATTTCCAAGTATATAACAGCAGTATTAGAAATCTTTATGTTTTTGCTTCAATGGTTCTGCTATATTCTTGTCTGTGAACAGTTGAGTGAAAGTCCACTGGGAGGTCTAGATTACTAATCAAATTGTGTTTGTTCTTTAAAATTCTATGCTTTATGTTGTTTTCTCTATGATATGTGTTACACATTTCAAACTGCTTCTGAGATCTGCTTTATGCTATTTAATGCCTGCCACTAGGCCAAGACAGCATGCCAAAGGTGTTCAGTGGAGGGCATGTTGCTTGAAGTGAGAGAAAGGACAGATAGTAATGAAATGACATGTTAGCTAGAAGGGTACAGAATTTTCACTAAGCCAAGTGATTGCATGTGGAAACAACAAAACAAACTGAAGGATAATAACCAGGTCTATTAAGGCCGCCAGAGATGGGACAGAGATGAAATGGGTAGCAAGAACTGCCCTTCTGGAAAGCTGTGTCCTTCCACTATCCTGTAACTCTACTCAGATCTAGTAAGGGTTACCAGGTGAACTATACACCAGGCTGTATTTCTGTTCTGGGGAGCTGGAGTCTGGTGCACTGCACCATACAGCTCTACTTTGCTTGTTTCTGCGCAAACCCTGAGACCAGTCATGATTGTCTGAATGAAAACATCAAGTTCTGCAAAAGGGAGAGGAGAATAGGGAAGTTGGAGAAGAGAGGGCAAGGGGAGTAAGGTTACAATGATACAGCTGTTAAGGTGGGCTCTGGGATAATAGGGGAAGATAGCTATGGAAACCCTCTACCAGAGACAACAGCAAGAGTAAATTGAGAGATTTGCTAGGAAGGCTGTGATGAGGGATACCATGAGAACTAGCAGGCGGTAAGGCATGCTAGCAAGACCATTGTGAGGGATGGTTAGAGTGCACAAACTTGGAAAGGAATGGCATGCTAACTAGAGCATTGCATCAGATTCCAGATGCATATGGAATTGCAGCTTGGAACAAAGGTGGGTGCACTGGTTAAGGGTTATACAGTGCCGAAATGTATTTTAAGAGGAGTCACACAATCAGAATGAGAGTGCAGGGAGGTGTAAATTGGTGTGTGCACCATTGCAGGATGAATTTAAATGACAAACTGAGTTAGTGGGCCAAGTATATGTGAGGGGAGATGCCAGTTTTGTTGCAGTCTTTAAGGCTGAAAGGTACTCTGCCTTTTGCTAGTTTGCATAATAGCCTTTCACTGTATTTGGTTTCTCTGAATGTGCCTAATTTTGCTTTTTGCTGGTAGTGTGTTTCTCATAAAATACAGCATTTTCTGGCAAATCATTGTGGACTCTGGTCACTAAATAATGTCAGACATACTAGCTAAAGAGTTCATATCATCCCAAAAATTAATGCTAATAGAAAATGTGTTAAACATATAAAGCAAAATTTAAACCCCATCCCCGATTGGATCTTTTTGCTCATTAGCTTTGCCTTATCATGAGTTCTTTACTAAGAAGTTAAATATACTGATGCATCTAAAGAGGGTTTGCATCATTAGATTGCTCATCTCCTTGGTCAACATTGGGTTTCTTGAGTTTCAGGATTCCTATCATTCAGAAAAGCAAATGGTAGTGCAAACCTGCTATGCAAACTACTCTCTAGGTATGGCCAGCAAGGCTGGAAGTCTGTCTTTGTTGTTGGACATTTGTCACTCATTAACTTTGGCTTGTTCCTTATGCTATGCCTTTATGTTATGAAGTTGAGAAGTATGCCGGCGCATTTCATTAAAAGGGTTTGCATTATTATTTCAGTCAGTACCTTGAGCAATTTGAATGTTTAAGTGTCAGAATTTATAACATTCAGAAAAATGAATGCTTATACAAAACCTCTTATGCAAACATACAAAGCAATATTTAAAATCTGTCCCTGTTTTTTGGCTTTTTAAAGCTCATCTGATTTGGTTCATCCCTAATTCTTATGTTAAGAGGTTGAAAAGTAGACTGGTACACATTTAATGAAATAACACAGTCATCATTATTTTGGTCAGTTCTTCAAATATTTTTGGAAGAATCTTCTGTGAAATCTGTAAAAATAGCAGACTAAATTAGGTCAGACATGAGAATGAATTTTAGGCTTTGTTGTGTTGTGTTGTGTTTTGTTGGGTTACAAAAAATAAAGGAGGAAAACAAAAAGGGCAGACAATAATGCTGGGGGAGTTGTTTGTAAGCTTGTGGTTATGGAGGCCCTGGATTCTCTTGGTTAGAAACCTCTGTGGTCTCTCCAGCTGCTGCAGGTGTCTGACGAGGTACGTACAGAAGGGAGCATTGTACTCAGTTAGTGCTCTGATAAGGGTAGAGTACAGTGAAGTTATGCCCAACTTGGCCTTGGATGTGATACCATTTATGAGATGTGCAATGTAGAAGGCTTTCTTTCCTGCTATGGACACATGGTGATCAAAGTTTAGATTGTTATCAACCTGTGTTCCTAAGACACGCACGGATGGGTTTGAGCTTAGAGGGGTTCTATCTATATCATAATTAGCAGGGGCTACTTCTTTGCTAATGGGGATAATTAGGTATCTTTTTTACATTTAGTTTTATAATGTGGCTTTGGCAGCAATCATTTGTCTGTGTCAGTCCCTTCTGTAATATTTTCACATCATTGGGAGAGACTATGATTGCACACAGTTTATAGTTGTCTGCAAACTTGGTAAGCCACAGGCCATCTACTTTGGCCTGGACTTCAGAGAAACAGAATCCGAACAGCAGAGGGCTCATAACAGATCCTTGTGGTATACCACTGGTAACTGATCTATTGCTGGAAGTGGACTCCCCATCTTTGACAGTGTCCATTCTATCAGAGAGCCAGTTGTCTACCCATCTAGTAATGTATGGGTTAATCCCCAGGTGGGAGAGTTTCTCTGTGATACCTGAATGGGGAATTGTGTCAAATACCTTGGATAAATCAAGATAGATAATTATGACCTTCTTTTCTCTCATCCAGGGCTTTGGTGACATTTTTGAAGAAGTCCACTAGGTTTAATAAGCAAGATCTACCCTAGACAAAACCAGACTGGGTCAGGTCAAGAGTATGAAGATTGCTTATGAGCTTACTGCAATTGATTGATAAGGTCCATGATGATTCTTTCCATGGCCTTGCAGATAAGGCTGATTTGGCTAATGTGTCTATAGTTCCCAGGGTCAGTCGATAGACCCCCTATGGGCAAGGGGATTACTGTTGTTCTCCACTCCACTGGCACAAAACTAGTGCTCAAGCTGTGGTTGAAGAGGATGTTAAGTGGTTTCACTAGGTCTTGTTTTAGATTTAGTAAGCAGCCTGGGGTGTTATCTGGCCCCATAGAGGCTGTATTTTTGGCCTTGAAGAGCGCTAATGTAACCTGTTTTTTGGAAATACTCAGTAGAGGACTGGTGTCAAGAATGCTATGGGGTATGGCTGGTGGGGACAGGTGAATAAAGTTATCGCCAAATCTGTCAGCTAGGAGATTGGCAATTTTTTCAGGTTCAGTGTGAGTGCTAGCATCTGTGATGTCCCTCCTCTGGGCCAGTAATCAAGGAGCCTGAATTCTCACTACTGACACTGGAGAGAGACGTTCACCTGGAACAAAAAAGATACACACAGTATTTCCAGATGCAGCTCTCTGTATCAAGCACAATTTCCCTTAAGACCACACAGGGAACATGCTCAGTCCAGAGGCTGTTTTCTTTCTCTGTCTCTCTCCAAGCTCCCAGTAAGACTCTTCACTGGCAAAGCTGTAGTGCTGAGTCCTCAGCCGAGTGTCCAAGCCAAGTCCTCCAGCACCATTTCTGTGAAACCAGTGCTCTGTGTCCCTGCTCCAAGTAGCTGACACACACACTGTATGAGATTTGATTTTTACACACACACACACACACACACGCACACGCACATGCACACGCACACAAACACATACACATATACACACAAACAACTGGGAAAGGCTAGCACTGATTTACTAGGTTCATAGGTGTTTACTAGGCTAATGTCCACAAGGGCCTTTTTAAGTCTAGCCATGCATCCCAAATCTCAGACAAGTTCTGATACCCTTGATAAGTGTAAGCGTGGGCCTGGGAGATGAACCATTTGCAGGTTACCTGTGTCCATTAGAGACATAGGTGCCAAACCAGGGATGAATTTCTGGCCTCCCATCCAACTGTCCAAGTTGAACTTGAATTGGGTTAGGTAGGAACTCTGCTTTACATGGATATGGAGCCTGTCCCATAGACAGGTAAGTCTCTTTGATACATATATATATATCTCCAGCAGATTCTATTTATATCACAGGCAAGGTTTACATCTTTAGAACAGGCAATTCTGGTGCTGTTTGTTTTGTGGAAATGTAGGAGGTTCATCAGATTGGGCTCTAACAATGCCCTATATGCCAGGCATAGATCTTCCCTCAAAAGCCTGTAAAAAGACAGAATACAGGGATAGGGACCTGAGGTGGTCTGCACAGGAAATATTACTTACACCCTGTATTTTTTTATTGAGGAACCTTTGTGGATGTTCCAATTGTTAGATATACCTGGTTAGGAACACCAAAAGGAGCATTGTACACAATGATAGGTCTGATGAAAGCCGAATACAGTCGAACAATGACTTCCTTGGACTTAGATGCCATACCTTTGTTTATAAGTTGCGCAACATAGAATGATTTCCTCACCACTGTAGACATGTGATGATCAAAGTCTAGATTACTGTCTATGCATGTTTCTAAGTCCCTGAGTACTGGGAAAGCTATAAGGGGTGTGTTGTCAATATGATAGTTACCAGGGATGGGGATGGATGACTTCCCAAAGGATACTATTATGCATTTCTTGGCATTTAGTTTTAGTCCATGGCTCTGACATCAGTTGTTGTCTGTGTCAGCCCCACCTGGACAACATTTGTGTCCGTGTGAGATTCAATGACAGCTTCTAATTTGCAATCATCTGCAGATTTAGTCAACCAGAAACCACTGACATTGGCCTTGACCTCTGAGAAGTAAATGCCAAAAAGGAGCGGTCCAATGACTCATCCCTGAGGGACTCCACTTGTGACTGTCCTCTTTGTAGAGGTGGACTTTCCAATTCTAACTTCCTGGGTCCTGTCTGTGAGCCATTTGGCTATCTACTGGGTGACATACTAGTTTGTACCTAACCTCTTGAGTTTTTCAATGATACCCAAGTGGGGTATTATGTCAAATGCCTTGGCCAGGTAAAAGCAGGAAGTGTGAATGATTTTGCCCTCATCCATTGCTTTGGTGACCTTCTCAAAGAAGTCCACCAGGTTGAGTAGGCATGATCTGCCCTTGACAAAACCAAACTGGGTTGGGTCCAGTGTCTGGAGAGTTACTATATCTCTATTGATCATCTCTATGGTAATTCTTTCCATGGCTTTACATATAAGACTAGTGAGACTTATGGGTTTGTAGTTTCCAGGGTCTGTAGATGGCCCACCTTTATGCAGAGGGATGACTTTTGCCTTTCTTCATTCATGAGACACGAACAGTCAGGACCCACTGTTGGTATGTTTTTTAACAGAATCAACGTTACAAATACATTTTTCAACACAAGCATTTGTACAAATCAGTTTGATATGCAAATGACGTATAATTACTTACAAATGTCCAGCTAGCTATGCTTGCATATGTTACACATCCACTGCCCTACTTCTCCTGGCATAGCTGGCAATACCTCATATCATCACATCATCTACTTTAAGTTCAGCACACAGCTGAGCATTCCCTTTTATGTTTCAGACATAGTTATAGAATGCCCTTGCCCCCCCCACCCAAAAAAAAAAAAAAACAAGAAACAAATTAACCTAGGACCCAATATCAGACATCAGAAACAATGTCTGTGTGCAGCAGTGTTTTCAGGCAGTGTAATCAGTGCAGTATTCCAATGCATACTACGAATTTACCTATAATCATTAGTCTTCTTATTTAGTGAAAAAAGTCATATTTAAGAGACGACAGTTAACAATTATCTCTTCTACCTGTCTTCTTAGCTAACACTTGCCAGTCCAAAAAAAACACCTCCCCATACCCAGAACACAGCCTGCTTCCCAGTGCAAAATAGGAGCAGTACCCTTTTCATTTCAGGATGCATTGCTGAACCACTGGGAGATTTTCCTTCTATGACTGCAATAGCATCTCCAGAAATGACAGTACAAGCCCTGCCCTCTCAAATCCACACACCCTGACTTTTACCTCCAATCACTAACTTTTGAATAATCATATATAAAGTAACTGGAGTTGTCACTAGTCAGAAATACCCAGCTCCCTAGTGTGAAACAACATCAGTAAGTGCACCTGAAGAAATGGGTTTCAGCTGTACACAGTGCTACCTTCTCTAAGATAACCACCACATGAATGAGCAGGAATTACCCCAAAAGTGAGCGATCAGAGGAATGCAGGCAACTTTTCTCACTTTTTAAAAGACACACAACAGAGATGGCCTACAAACAGCAAATATGTACATGATGCTACTGGATACATACTGCAAATCAGTATCTGCAAAGTATATTTTCATCAGCAGCACAGGTAGCACAGCAGTTAGAATTGCTGCTTCACACTGCTCGGCTCTTCACCTGTCTTCTTAGCTGGGGCATCCTGTGTGTGGAGTCTATCTATGCTCCCAATATCCACGATCATCAGGTATTTTAATTTCTTCCTACATTCTAAAGAGGTACCATCAGTGAACGGGTGACTCTCCAAGTAGGCTGCAGGTGTGTGCCCTGTGATAGCATGTGCATCCTGAGGTAGACTAGCATAATACTTGAAATTAATTTATCTGTCTTGCATGCATACAAGGAAAGGTTCATAAGGCTCCCCCCAAAAATATTAATAGGTTAAAGGAAGTATTTGAGAATGAACCTATTCCTATCAATGACCATCAATTACTCTTTTAGCATAGTTTCCTTTTTACTTTATGCCCACAGCAAGGCAAAGCAGATAAGAATGTATAACATATTAAGTGTATAACAATTGTAACTTTGGTTTATATGGGGATGGACATTCCTAATGTGGCTAACATATGCAAATCCACTGCATAAATTAATGTTTGGTAATAGTCTTGCAGATTTTGGGTGAAGAAATCATTCATGAATACTTATTAAACATATTAGTTAATGAATATTAACAATACAGGACACCCTGAGGATTGAAATGTGAACATATAAGCTTTTTAAACAAATTTCCATGACAAATAATACTGAATTGTATAACTTCATTAAAAGAA